>NC_053489.1:609878809-610138809 GCF_905171775.1 Rana temporaria
CATTAGTAGTAAAAAAAAAATATTAATAAAAATGCCATGAAACTATCCCCTATTTTGTAAACGCTATAAATTTTGCGCAAACCAATATGTATCGGCCTAAAATGAGAAAAAAAAACGTTTTTTTATATCTTTTTTGGGGGTATTTATTATAGCAAAAAGTAAAAAATATTGATATTTTTTCAAAATTGTCGCTCTATTTTTGTTTATAGCGCAAAAATAAAAACCGCAGAGGTGATCAAATACCACCAAAGAAAGCTCTATTTGTGGGAAAAAGAGAACGCCAATTTTTTTTGGGAGCCACATCGCACGACCGCACAATTGTCAGTTAAAGCGACGCAGTGGCGAATCGCAAAAACTGGCCAGGTCCTTTACCTGCATAATGGTCTGGGTCTTAAGTGGTTAATTGTTTTTTGCGGACAATATAGCATCTATAAACTATGGTATATATACTGGAATTTACACAGCTATAGACACTATACTTTAATGATGCAATCAGGGACTTTTAGTGGGACTGTGATAGGATGGCGAGCAATCTGGTGCTAAAAGACACTGACTGGAGGGTCCACTAACTGACACTGACACTAATTCAGTGATACTGCAAACTGACACTGTACTAATGACACTGGCCAGGAAGGGGATAACATCTAGGGGCAAAAAGAGGTTAACTGTGTGCCTTACAATGCCTAATGTGTGCTGCTTTTAATTTCTAAACTGGCTATTCCCCCCCCCCCCCTCTGCTTTTCAGAGAAAAGAAACAGCCAGATCGCTGTTCCCTGTACATCAAGTTCTATGTTTTTGTAAACATAGAACTCTGTGTGTGATTGGACACAGTCGATCAGCGGGTTTCAGCTGAAAACATTGGCTGAAATCCGCTGGCAAGCTTGGCAGGATCGTCAGGGGGTGCGGATTAAAACTCAAAAGAAGGCTGGTCACGTATGTGACTGTGCCACCTGCCGCCCAATTGCAGTATATTTACTGTGAGTAATTGTATTCCAAAAATAGCTCTGATCAATGCAGGTTTACCAATTAAGGTCCACCCTATAGCAGTTTTACTGCTACAGGATTACACCTGTGTGCTGGATCACAGATATATACGTTATCCGACTCTTCCGGGTAGGGGGTGTGCTTCCCCTGTGATTACACACAGGCAGAAGAAGATCGGCGGGTGCACAGTACCTGATGTCTCCGGCACCCCCCGACTGCCAGGCACAAAGACAGAACTGCGATCTACCTATGTAAACAAGGCAGATCGGGCTTCTGATAGGAGGGAAGGGATGGATTTTGTGTCCCCTGCACAGTAATATATTTTATCTCTTCTCCTAGTAAAAGCACATCACATAGTATAGTACATTGGCTAGGCACACAGTTATGCTTTTGATCGCTCCTGTTGTTAACCCCTTCCCAGCCAGTTTCTATTAGTATTGTGCATATTATTTAGCACTGATCACTGTATTAGTGTCACTGGTCCCCAAAAAGTTTCAAAAGTGTCAGTTACTGTAAGAATGCCTGTCGCAATATGGCAGTCCCGCTATAAGTCGCTGATCGCCGCCATTACTAGTAAAAAATATCACATAGTTTGTAGACGCTATAATGTTTGTGCAAACCAATCAATATATGTCTATTGGGATTATATTCACAAAAAATATGTAGCAGAATACATAGAAACAAAAGAAACATAGAAAAGTGATGGCAGAAAAAAGACTAATGCCGCGTACACACCATCACTTTCTGCGATGGAAAAAAACGTCATTTTCAAAAAACGTCAATTTAATTGACCGTGTGTGGGCAAAACGTCGTTTTATGTCTTCTAAAAAAACGACAGAAAAAAATTGAAGCATGCTTCAATTTTATGTGTCGTTTTTCAAAAGTGCACTTTTTACCTCACAGAAATTGACCGTGTGTAGCAAAAAACGTCGTTTTCTAAGACGTTTTTTCATCTACGCATGCACAGAAGCTAGCTTCAATGGAAAAACGTGGTGGAACGTAACCTGACTTTGCAAGATCATTGTGAGAAAACGATGGTGTGTATGCAACTTCGTCTTTGAAAATTGAAGTTTCAAAAAACGTCATTTTTTACTTCACAGAAAGTGTCGTTTTTTTTTTCATCACATAAAGTGATTGTGTGTACGGGGCATAAGGCCTCGTACACACGACCGAGTTTCTCGGAAAAAAACAGCAAGAAACTTGCTGGGATTTTTTTTTGGCCGAGGAAACCGGTCGTGTGTACATTTTTTCGACGAGGAAACTGTCAAGGATCCCGTCGAGCCAAAAAGAGAGCAAGTTCTCTATTTTCTCAACGGGAATGGAGAAACTTGCCTTGTCGAGTTCCTCGACAGCCTAACAAGGAACTCGGCGAGGAAAACTATGTGTTTCGCCCGTCGAGTTCCTCGGGTCGTGTGTACGAGGCTTAAGTAGTCCATCGAGTCAGCCCATTTTATTTAATTTTTTATTTATTTTTTATTAACCTTGTTTTCTGACTATAGATCTATGTTTATCACAATAAATATTGGCCTAATGAAGAAATTAGATTTTTTTTTTATTAGGTAGGTTTTATAGCAGAAGATAAAAAATATCATTTTTTTTCCAAATTGTCTGTCTTTTTTTTATTTATAGCGCAAAAAATTTAAATCACAGAGGTGATCAAATACCACTAAAAGAAACTGTATTTGTGGGAAAACAAGGACATCAATTTTATTTGGGTACAGGGGGTACATCTTCCTGGAAGTCAAGTGGTTAAAAACTTAAGGGGTTGTAAAGGTAAAAAAAAATCCCTAAATAGCTTACTTTACCTTATTGCAGTCCTCCTTCACTTACCTCATCCTTCGATTTTTCTTTTAAATGTCCTTATTTCTTCTGAGAAATCCTCACTTCCTGTTCTTCTGTCTGTAACTACACACCGTAATGCAAGGCTTTCTTCCTGGTGTGGAGAAAGCCTCTTGAGGGGGCGAGCAGGAGTGTCCTGACACTCTCTATATTGCAGATAGAGAAAGGATCTGTGTGTTAGTGGGCGTCCTGACTCTCCTGCTCGCCCCCTCATAGGCTTTCTCCACACCAGAAATAAAGCCTTGCATTACTGTGTGTAGTTACAGACAGAAGAACAGGAAGTGAGGATTTCTCAGAAGAAATAAGGACATTTAAAAGCAAAATGGAAGCATGAGGTAAGTGAAGGAGGACTGCAATAAGGTAAAGTAAGCTATTTAGGGAAAAAACATTTACCTTTACAACCCCTTTAAATACATTTAGATGCCCTGCTAAAAAAACATGCTAAACAGTGTTAAAGCTACGTGAGTCTTGGCAACATAAATCCCCATTCTCTTTCACCATGTAGTACCGTCTATCTGTAACACTGCGCTCCACTCCTAATTTCTTTCCTGAATTCCCTCAAGCTGTTGCGTGGGAAGCGTGATGTCTTGTTGAGATTTCTGAGAATGGGGTAAATATCTTGGAAAGGGACAGTGTCAGTGCTACAGAATGCTGTTTATACAAATGCTTGTATTTTCCTTCGTCTCATTTCCCGCACGTTCTGCACAGTGTGAGTATAATAGGCTGCGGTTATGTGACTGACAGTCACCAAAGACACAGGGAAGCAGCGGTGGAGAAGAGACAGTCGGTGAATGCCAAATCTCATCCGTACATTCCACCAGCAATCGATCTGGCAGTTTCCTACTGCGAATTCCCAGTGCTGTCAATGAGAGTTAACAAGCGAAAACATCCAATCTGCATTCTTCTTATACTGTGAATTCAACTCTTAGAAGACTTTGTATAAGAACCTTTCTATAAAAGTAGAGAAGTCTTCAAAGGGCTCTCTTTAAAGTCAAAATATTGTGCAAATTCCCTTATATGTCACAAGTAAATGCACCAATAATTCTCAAGTTCAATAACTGTAGACTCAGCTCTACAGGAGGCTTCATTATGATGAATCCAGGGAATATTGATCAATTCTTTTTTCAGCATCTCCTCCAGAAATTCTAGAGGGACCAGGCTTTTCCAATAAGTGAAATATATCAAGACATGCAACAAATGTTCTATTATTTTTTAGAATACAAACTAAAGAAAAAGTTTGTGAGCCTTCGTGGTTGGCGCTACATCTCATAATTGTCCTTTTTTTCCTCTTGACGACCACCCCCAGCACATTACGTTGTTACTTTGATGCTAAATACCGTTTGTATGGCAGTAGCTAGCTGCGCGAACCCTTGTATCCTCTTGTTCTGTGGGCGATTGTCTACAAAATAAAAGTGGTTCTCAGCAGCGGATTCACCGCAAGATCATTTTTAGAGGCGCCAGGTGAGGTACTTCCCGGTCGTTTACCAGAGAGATGTAAATGTAGAAGCGATTCCGATCTGCTGGAGAGAATGAGCAGGAAATCAAGTGAGGACAAGATGGCTACCACTCGACTCCAAGCCCTTCCCAAAGAGCAAGCAATTGAGCTGCAAGATTGAAAATGTCTCGCTAAGCTATTGCTAGACTTGCCAGGCTTTACAAGTTTGTTGCACAAGTCTGCATTGCATGACTCCAGATCAACTTTCTTTGCAAATATTCTGCAAGTCTGCTACAAAGTTCTGGTTCAGTTATGTTGTGCAATAGTCATTCCCACCACAGGGGGTCACTGTGACTTGCAAAGCTCTTGCTGTAGAACCTCACCACTGCAATTTTGCTCTTGCTAAGGACTTGCCATACAAATTACTACAAATTGGAAAAGTGTCAACTAGAACTTGTGCTTCAAGTGCTCTGCAAGTGTACAACTTGCCAGTGAAAATGTGCAGCAAGTTTAACAGACTTAGGCCCCCGTACACACGTCAAGAACCTCGACAGGCAAAACACATCGTTTTGCTCGTCGAGTTCTTTGTTTGAAGCCACCGAGAATCTCGGCGAGCCAAGTTTCCCCATTGACTAACGAGGAAATAGAGAACATGTTCTCTATTTGGCTCGACGAGTTCCTTGTCGGTTTCCTCGGCCAAAAAGTGTACACACTGACCGGGTTTTTTGCGGCAGAATTCAGCTCCGATCGAGTTTCTGGCTGAATTCTGCCGAGAAACTCGGTCGTGTGTACGGGGCCTTACAATTCAACACTGCCACAAATTTTGGGCAAGTTATCCTTGCTTTCGGGGTTGGAGGACCGGAGTGACGTCTGATGTAACTTCCGCCTCTCGACCTTAATGGACGTTTTTTTCCTTTTTCTGTTAAAGGCAAAATGACATTTTCTTTTTATTCTTTTTATTTGTAAAGGTAAATGAGAGGTCTTTTTGACCTCAGATCTCTCGATAAAGAGGATCTGTCATCCTTATGTCTATTGCAAGGGATGTTTACATTCCTTGTAATAGGAATAAGGTGATAAAAAAGGGACTGTTGTAAAAATAAAAAATAAAATAAAAAATAAATTTAAATTCCCCCGTCCGTCCCTGCTCATATGCCACAAATGTAAATGATGTTCAAACCACACATGTGAGCTATCACCGCGATCAATAGAACGAGAGTTACAATTCTAAAGCAAAGACTTTCTCTGTAACTCTAAATAGGTAACCTGTAAAAAAAAATTAAAACGTTCACCTGGAGATTTTTAAGTACTGCTCGTTTGTCGCCATTCCACGAGCATGTACAATTTTAAAGCAGACATTGTTAGGTATCTATTTTACTTGGCTTAACATAATCTTTTAAATATACAAAAAATTGGGCTAACTACACTGTTTTATTTTTATTCAAAAAGTGTATTTTTTTCACCAAAAATTGTGTTTGAAAGACCTCTGCGCAAATGTGGTGTGACATAAAACATTGCAATGATCACCATTTTATTCTCTAGGGTCTCTGCTAAAAAAATAATAATAATGTTTGGGTGTCCTAAGTAATTTTTTAGCAAAAAATATTAATTTAAACTTGTAAACAAAAAGTTCCAGAAAAAGGCCTGGTCCATTAAGTGGTTAAGAAGTGCAAAGATACTTTGGCCCTGGATTCACAAACAGCGGCGCACATTTATGACGCCGTAGCGTATCTCCTGTACGCTACGCCGACGCAGCGCAGAGAGGCAAGCACTGAATTCACAAAGCCAGTGCTCCCAAAACTGCGCTGGGTTTCCTAGGCGTAAGGCGGCGTAGGTGGAAGTGGGCGTGAGCCATGCAAATGAGGCATGACCTATGCAAATGATGGGCTGAGCGCCAGACAGATACGTATAACGAACAGCGCACGTGCCGTCCCGTGGACGCATCCCAGTGCGCATGCTCAGAATCACGTCGGAACTACTCCCTTAGATACGTCGGATCACTGCCTACGGCGTGAACGTAACCTACGCTCAGCCATATTCACGTCCAACGTAAACTACGTAAAATACGCTTGTTTTCCCTGGTGCAGCCCTTTGCATGGATGCTGCCTGAGTTAAACCTCCTTTAGGGGGCATAGCTTTACGACGTACTTTAAACTTACGCGCACTTGCGTCGGGCGCACGTACGTTCGTGAATCGCCGTATCTCCCTATTTTGCATATTGAATAGAAAATCAATGGGAGCGCCAAATGCGTCCAGCATAAATATGCGCCCGCATCTTAGTCTGTGGGTCCGGCGCATAGATACGACGGCGCATATTTGCACTTACGCGGCGTATCTGGAGATACATCGGCGCAAGTGCTTTGTGAATCCGGGCCTATGACTGCAGCAACGGCAGACACAAAACTCATACGTTTCAACTACCATCTACTGACAAAATCACTGAATTCCACTATTTTGTTTCTTTTGTTCTGATTTACCAAATGTAAGGCCCATTATGGCTTATCAAGTCGTGCAAATAGAGAAGTGTTGTAACATGATACAGTAAACAGGTTTGGTCGGTTATACATTTTGTTATTTTCTAGACAATGAAGCTTTTAAAAGTAGATATAGAAGTCTCTGCACTGCAGACATTGTTCATTACTTATATAAAAAGCCCAATGGCCTTCCTAACACCATGGAATTCAGTTTACTTCACAGTGTATGACAGCTATTTTTTTTTCCAAGGAACGTTTATTTCCACAGACACCAGAGAATTCAGCATTAACCCATTAAAGGAGTCATTCCATTATATCAAGAATTGGCTGGACCTCTATTGTAGTAAAAGAAGCAGTAATTCTCGCTGGTTGTTTTAGCCAGCTTCATCACTAGTAGACTAGATCAGCAGTCACCAACCAGTGATCCGCGGACCACTGATGGTCCATGAGAACATTTTGAAGGTCCCCAGGGGTTCTGCCGCTAATCGACATTATGGCGGATGTATACCCCCCAATGTTGTTGCCAGTGTTGTTCTTGATGCCTCCTCTCTAGTTCTGGCTCTTGTGAACTCAGAGTAGTGCAGAGAGTGGGAGGTGAAGAAGTAGGGGTATTCCAATGGCAGCGCTGATTACAGACTGTGGGGGGAGCACAGAGCTTAAGCACATGGCTGGATAAGAAGGTGAAATCCAATGATGAGTAAAGACAGCAGCAGTGGCATTGCGTCCATCAAGGGCGCACGGGCACGACGGCCCCTCTCTCCAGCCACCCCCTCTATGACTAATGGATAGATTCATGCACTGAATCTATCTATGGCCACTGTATCCACCCCCTATTCAGGCGACTGGCCCCTTTTTGGATGCCGGGCGCCTAAATTACAGCGGCGGGGGTGTATTTGTGAAGCACCTGATTAGAGCCATAGGCTTAAAAAAAGGTGAAGTCAGAGCACAAAGCATTGCGCTCAGAGTCCACCTAGGTGTGTTAGAAAAGCGAATGAATATTTGCTTTTCTAACACTGAACCGCTTCTCCACAAATCAGGTAGCACAGATCTGATACCCGTCACCTGATTGGCTGAAAGGACAGATGCTACGATTGGACGCCTATCAGGAGGACGGAAGGAGATGCATGGAGGACACAGCTCGCTGCTGCAAAGTCCCACAGCTCGCCGCTGTCACCTACTGCCTGACCCACCACCGAGAGTAAGTGCCAGGCAGATGACGAGCAGGCAGGGGGGTCACAGTGGCAACTTTTAATGGGCACAATGGCTGCGTTTGATGGGCACAGTGGCTGCGTTTGGTGGCACAGTGGCTGCATTGGATGGCACAATGGCTGTAATTGATGGGCACAGTGGCTGTAATTGATGGGCACAGTGGCTGCATTTGATGGTACAGAGGCTGCAATTGATGGGCACAGTGGCTGTAATTGATGGGCACAGTGGCTGTAATTGATGGGCACAGTGGCAGTGTTTGATGGGCACAGTGGCTGCAATTCATGGGCACAGTGGCTGCAATTCATGGGCACAGTGGCAGTGTTTGATGGCACAGTGGCTGTGTTTGATGGCACAGTGGCTTCATTTGATGGCACAGTGGCTGCGTTTGATGGGCACAGTGGCTGCATTTGATGGCACATTGAATTCAATTGATGGGCACAGTGGCTGAATTTGATGGGCACAGTGAGGCTGTCTTTTGTCTGTAGCTCTGCTTTTAAGTTGTATATTGATTTTTATGAAGACTAATACTTTGTACCTAGAAAGTCTCAATGGTGCTTTTCTTTTTTCCCACAAATTTGAAATATTAGAACCTCTGTTTAATTTTTAGAGTTTTATGTGTCCCTTTGGGGGAAATTTCACATTCATTTCACTTCATTTTCTCTCATAAGGAGACAACAGAAAAAGATAGGAAATTTCCCTAGAAAGCAGCTTGCTATGGGGGCACTCGGAGAAGAGAAGGGGCCAGGACCACCGTCGGAGGACCAGAGAAGAGGAGGATCGGGGCTGCTCTGCGCAAAACCATTTCACAAAGCAGGTAAGTATAACAAGTTTGTTATTTTAAAAAAAATACCTTCAATATCACTTTACAGCAGTAATAAACCCAAAAGCAAACATTTATCATATTGCTGCTTACAAATTCTTAGATGTGATGGCTGTATTAGTTTCCTTTTTTAGGTTTTATTTTATTTGTTTTTATCTGATAATTCAGCCAGAAAGTCTGCTGTTTTTCACAGTAAAAACTCTCCAGCAAAATGTATCAATTTACATGAATGTTACACTTTACACTGGCAGAAGTGATTAAAATGATCAGCTTTAATTTTTTACATGCAAAACCGTTATCCCAATAGGATAAAAACTGGTCGCTGTAACTGATTATAAAGTGTGAGCTGGAGTTTGGCTTCAATTTGTTAGTGGATCTAAAGCTGCTAATACATTTAACACTTCCCCTTATGCCTCGTACACACGACCGAGGAACTCGTCGTAAATGAAACATCGTTTTCCTCGACGAGTTCCTTGTTAGGCTTGTGGAGAATCTTGACAAGCTTTCTTTGCATACACACTGTCAAGACAAAATCTCGTCGTTCTCAAACGCGGTGACGTACAACACGTACAACGGCACTATAAAGGGGAAGTTCGATTCCACTGGCACAACCCTTGGGGCTGCTTTTGCTAATCTCATGTTACTGCGTGTTAAGTAAAAGTTTGGTGAGAGATGATTCACGCTTTTCAGTCTATTACAGCGTGACGAATGTGCTATCTCCATTACGAACGCTACTTTTACCGAAGGTGCGCTCCTGTCTCATACTTTATTCTGAGCATGCGCGGGTTTCTTAGCATACACACGAACGTGTTTCTCGTCGTAAACCAGCCCGACGAGTAACACGACAAGGAAATTGAGACTTCCAAACGAGGAAAAAGAGAACTTGTTCTCTTTTTTGCTTGTCGAGATCCACAACAGTTTTCTCGACGAAAACATACACACGACCGTTTCCTTGTCAAAAAAGCTCTGCCACCAAGTTTCTTGATGGATTCTGTCGAGGAAAAGGGTCGTGTGTACGAGGCCTTACACATGTGCACTGCCGAAAAATGTGTTTTTTTTTTTTGTTTCATCCTTTTTGTTTGTTTTTTTATTTTTTGGGTCATTCGTTATGATCATAATTCGAAAATTCGTAAATTTGAACATTAGCAAATTAGAAAATCCGAAAATTAGGGTAAAAGTTTGTCACCATTCCAGGAGCGGGCTCAACTTTATTGTCCAAGTTTTATTTAAAGGAATGTTCATTTATAAAAAGGACAAATTTGGTTTTCCCCTCCTTGGCACACCAGGCTGGGGAGATGTATTATCTTATCAGCATGTCAGCCCTTCCTTGAGTGAGAAGACTTGGATGAAGGGCCTTTTAGGATCTACTGATAAGTAAAAAAGTCACTGTCATTAGTCTCTTATGTTCAGGGTACATTTTATCCATAAAAAAAACTCAGTACACAAAAGCACTGATAAGTGCTGAGAAACACAAGATACTGTCTTCAGATACACATCAAGCAAAAATGGTCTCTTCTCTTCTCTTCTTGGTAAGCGTGACTCAACTTTAAAGCGTGACATGTTGGGTATCAATTTACTCGGCGTAACATCATCTTTCACAATATAAAAAAAATAATTGGGCAAACTTTACTGTTGTCTTGTTTTTTAATTCAAAAAGTGTATTTTTTCCAAAAAAATGCGCTTGTAAGACCTCTGCGCAAATACTGTGTGATAAAAAGTATTGCAATGACAACTGTTTTATTCTCTAGGGTGTTAGAAAAAAATATATATAATGTTTGGGGGTTCTAAGTCATTTTCTAGCAAAAAAAATATATTTTAACTTGTAAACAACAAGTTTGTAAAATAAGCCCGGTCCTTAAGTGCTTAATTTATGATTAATGTATGTATAAAATGCATATGAAATAAGGTGTACATTACAAATAATATATGTAGAAATCCAAAAAAAATAAAAAATTCATTCACATATGGACCTCAGTACATTGAAATTAAAATAGAAAATAAAACAAGAGTTATTAATGCATACAAAGAAAACACATTATTCAAAGCAAAATTTAAAATAAAATACAATTATAATTAATGTTAAAGTGAATCTGTCTGTCTATAGAATGCTTGCTGGAGCTGCTTTATTCCTATTTTTCCATCTCTATTGCCTGTTCCTGGTTCAAGATAGCTAACACATGTATTATGCATATCTCAACTGCAGAAATTCAAAAGTGATTAATTCCCCAGGAGCCTTCCTCTTCTCCCCGTCTCTGACACAGCCAGTAATTCGCTCCCACTGAGCATTCGTCTCCTCCCCCCGAGACATCCCATGTCTGGCCTTAGTAATAATGAAAATCCACGGTAGAGTCCGAAGAAATAGACAAAGGTTAAGCATGGTCAGTATTTCCTTTTCTATTGTGGAAGATTGACTGGTGTGACACTCATCCCCTTTGCCTGGCTTAAGTAACAGGTTCTCCGATGCAAGAAGTCACATTCCCGGTTTTGAGGCATTTCAGGCTCTTAAATATAGACAATTGGGCTTTAGTCATATGAGTACAAATTTATGGAACTATGAAAAGATATCACAAGAGGAAAGACAGATGGGCTTTTAGGGTATTCAAACACTGAAACTTACATTAGTTATAAAATCTACTTTTTTTAAAATTACATTTAAATTATCGTACTTTAAAAGGTGTGCTATCAAATGTAGTCATTGTAATGTCTCAATCACATGCAGATCCTTAACCAGCACTCATTAGCAATTTTCTATCCTATGCCGCATACACATGATCGGTTAAACCGATGAGAATGGTCTGGTGGACCGTTTTCATCGGTCAAAACCGATCGTGTGTGGGCCCCATCGGTTATTTATTCATAGGTTAAAAAAAAGCAATCTTGTTTTAAATTTAACCGATGGATACCTAACCGATAGAAAAATAAACGATCGTTTGTAGGCACGTCCATTGGTTAAAAATCCACGCATGCTCAGAATCAAGTCGACGCATGCTTGGAAGCATTGAACTTCATTTTTTTCAGCACGTCGTTGTGTTTTACGTCACCGCGTTCTGACACGATCGTTTTTTTTAACCGTTAGTGTGTAGGCACGACTGACCATCAGTCAGCTTCAACGGTTAACCGATGAAAACGGTCCATCGGTCCGTTCTCATCGGATGGACTGATCGTGTGTACGCGACATTACATCCAGGGTTGCCAACCGTCAGTAAATTTACACACAGTTTGTAAAATCCGGAATTTTTGCATCTGTCCATAAATGTCCAATTACGGACATACAGACTACATACAGACTACATGTCCATAATGGCCATTTATAGACGGATGCAAAAATTACGGATTTTACAAACTGTTTGTAAATTTACTGAAAGTTGGCAACCCTGCTTAAATCCAGTGTTTACTTATACATTATCTATTGACTAATGAGGTGGTGAATCAATGATCGTGTTTCCTCTATGCATTTCTTGGATAGACTGTGCTTCTCCAGAAGGGTGATTAAAGTAGAACTATAGGCAAAACTTTTTTATTCATTTTAGATAGGAAAGACCATAACCCATGTCAGTTTATTTTTTGCCTTCTGTGTTCCATGGGGAGATTTCTCTTCACTTCCTGTACCATAGGCAAAACAGGAAGTGAGAAGAAATGGTCACCAGGCCCATTCCTTAGTGTACCTTATCAGAAAAAAAGTAAGCTGAAGCAGCGTTATTTGGATGTTCAATGTGCATGGCAAACTAAGCCCATCCCAGATAGCAAGCAATTATGCTGCAAGTTTGAAAATGACTTGATAAGCTATTGATAGACTTGTCAGGCTTCACAAGTTTGTTGCATAATTGCAGCAAGTCCACATTGCATGACTCCAGATCACCTTTCTTTCCAAACATTCTGCAAGTTCTGGTTCAGTTATGTTGTGCAATAGCCATCCCACCACAGGGGGTCACTGTGGCTGAATTTTCATGCTGTGGCCCGCAACCTCCTGCTCTGGGATGGAATAAAATAGAATAGAATACTGTTATTAAAGGTAAGTTTATTACTAAAATCACAGTGTATATGTGGGCATATCTGTTCTGCAGAGGTTACTGGGCTGCTTTCAAACTGATCCACAGGTACAGAAAAGTGCACCTCCGGGTTACCTGCACTGAGCCATAGATTTCTGTTACCAGCGAGTTTGATGTGCTTAGAGTAGAGTTGGCTCTATGGAGCCGAGCGGGCTGCCATTCACCCGTTCCGCTCATTGTGGCCCATGACCGGTTACCAAGTTACTTAAGTGGCCCTTGCTTTTCAAAAGGATGGGCCCCCCTGGGTTAAGATATCACTTTTGCTGTGCTAATGAACATCCATGCAAGCCGGAAACACATACCATAGCTATTTATCCCAGTTCTTGTTCATTTATTTATTTAAAGACAGCCCAGCAACAGCTGCTCACCTGTGGACCGCCTCTCTCTAATATTTCTATTCTATACAGACCTTGAACTAGAGATAATGGGGAGCGGGTCCATCTTATGACACATTCAACTTTGTGTTCAGAATAAAACTGAACAGCAGAGGATAGACTTGCGATTTGTTTTCAGCCAACTCTAGAGCTCCACCTGCTGATAAAACCTGGTAAATATGAAATACATATTTACAATATCATTGATATTTATCTGACTAGAACAAAATTAAAAATGTTTAAACTTTATTTTTGAACTGAATAATGAAAGAAAATATGTGCAACCACCAAACACTGTGCTTTCCTTTTAAATCGCATACATTCACACTAATTATTTCTGAACCTTGTGTTCTGGCTGCCATCCTCCTTCATGAATGATGAGGTATAGAAGCCTCTTTTGAATGCATTCATTTGACAATCTCGGGAGTTTTGTTGTGAATCAGAATCTGGCTTTTTACACACATTCTTTAATGAGGGTCTTTCCTTTTACAAAAAGAAACATTTCATCTGTCAGAAACATCTTTCAACACAGAAGCTGCCAAACGGAGGGTTTTCTTTCGTGTCTGCAAGTTGCTGCCGCAGAATGTTGCCACGTCTCTAAATTTAAACTTCGTGTTTTAATGGATAAAGTGTGTTTCACTTCAAAAGAAAGAAAAAATATGTTATTTATGTGAGATCCATGTGTTATCTATTTCAGTAGAATAATAACTTTGTTCACAGACTGCTTATTTCTTTGACAACCACCTTACGTTATCCGAGTACAACATGAAAATAGTTTCCCTCAGTTTACAAGAATGTTCCAATAGGTAGTCTGATATTTCAGATTGTACTATGACATTGTGTCATTTGCTGTTACTTTATGGTGCAGCTTGGCCCATTAATGGTTCCAGACCATTTGAAGGACTGCATATCGTTGATGTTATGAGATGGAAAGTATACGCTATCTTCAGGTTTTATATGCTGTGTTTTCCACTAGCTGCAACACCAGCTAGGTTGTATGACGAATTTCCCCACAAATCGCTATCGCACAATTCTGCAAGTGATTATAATTTATTATCACTGTTTTCTAGCTGCTCTAAAACCATTTTTGACATAAAGGGACACTTTTGGTTGCTATGGACAATTTCCAGTTTGCAGGCAGAAAGAACAGTTTTTATTATATAAAAGAACATGTAGGACACTGGACAGACCACTAGGGACAAGGGGGGTGTGTATTTTTTACATACAGTACTGTAATCTATAAGAATACAGTATACTGTATGTAAGGTGTTTGTTTACCTTTTTGAATTTGGCGCCGTTCTCCGCTCCCGTGCGTCGTAACGTCGCAGGGAAAGGAGATCGGCGGCACACAGAGGCACTGTGTGAATCGAGCGAGGACCCACTCGCTCACACAGCGCGGTGGCATCGCTGGATCCAGGGACAAGGTAAGTAAACCAAGCCTGTAAATTCTGCGAGGCGAGCCCGAGTCTGACTCGGGGTTACCAATCGCAGCACAAAAATGTAACCCCCGAGTCAGATTTAGGAATACCGCCAGGGGGGTTAAAGTGAATGTAAACAATGTACAGTATAAGATTTCCTATCATCTGTGCCCAGTCTTGCCACACAGAGTTAATCCAGCTCTGAGCAATCCTCTTTTACTGTTCAGTGAAATAAAACGGACTTACAGAGAAAAACCTTAGTCTGTTCCGCCCCCTTGCTGTGAGTGACAGGTTATTTACATATCTCATGCACTAGCATGGAGACAGGCATTTTTTTTATTCCCACCCCCACTCCTTTTCTGAAGTCATGTGGTTACTTTTCTGGATTTTGACTGGATGTTAGTGATCATAGCAGAATTCAGTGTAAGGAATACACAGGAAAAAATGCTGATAATGGGAGTGTAGAGGAGGGCGGGGAGTCAACTAACATCATGACACGCACAGAGCTCCAGACAACAGATCCACCCACAGAATCTGCAGTTCTTATAACAGACAGAGGGGAAAAATTTGACAGGTAAGGATACATGCAGGAGGCATGTATATCCTTTAGGGCCGAAACAACTAATCGATTATGAAATTAATCGATTACAATTTTCATAATCGATTAATCGGCCAGTAACATAATGGGGTTAAAAAAACTAAAATTGGCCCTTTATAGTACAATAAAGCAAATCTCTACTGTAAATATTACTTTCACTGTCCCACTGTAAAAAAATGAACCCCTTACAGCAGCGATTATTTGCTCTTTTTGTACTTATTTTCGTTTTTTTTTTAACACCATTATGTTACTAAACATCTCAGGCCTGGGTTCACACCTCTCTTTTTTTTTGGTGCTTTTTGCAGAAACACACTACAGTTCATTTACATGTTTTCCTATGGGAAACGTTCACATCCATGATTTTTTTTTTTTCAGCTGCTGCGTATTTGGAAAGGACAAGGACTTTTTAACGCAAAACTGTGCTATTTTGTTTAATATACTTCAATGGGGAAGCTGCAGAAAAGCATGTAATGTGTTTTTGCGGCAATTTGTGTTTTGTAATCTGCCCAACAACAAATTGGCCCCAAAAAAAAAAAAAATGCTATTCTTTTTTTTTTTTAAAGGCTATTATCCGATTAATCGAGTAATCAAAACAATTATCGCCCAACTAATCGATTATGAAAATAATCGTTAGTTGCAGCCCTAATATCCTTATAGATCAGCACTATGGCAGTAGTTTAGAAAGGATGAGAGTGGGTTTACATCCACTTTAACTGTTGTAGCTGCTGGAGGTATTCAAGGACATGAAATTATCTTTAAAGTGATACTAAAGTCAAATTTGTTTTGGTTAAAAATAACAAACATGTTATACTTACCTGCTCTGTGAAGTGGTTTGGCACAGAGCAGCCCAGATCCTCCTCTTCTTGGGTCACTAACCGATGCTCCTGGCCCCTCCCTCCATTTGAGTGCCCCCACAGCAACCAGTTTGTTATGGGGGCACCCTGAGCAATGCCGCTGCTCTGTGTGTCCATTCAGACACGGAGCCACAGTTCGGACATGGAGCCATGGCTCAGCCCTGGTCCCTCTCTCTCCTCATTGGCCCAGTGACTTTGATTGACAGCAGCGGGAGTGTTGCCCATTCATTCCAATGGGCAGGGGCGTTTTGGAAGCGCCCTCCCAAAACGCCCCTGTCCCAAAACGCACCTCCCAGCTGTGAAAGCACTCATTGCAGAGAATGGGAGGCAGTTTTCAGGTGCTTTACAGGTGCTATTTCTAGTGCTAAAACACCTGAAAACTGCCTCAGTGTGAAAGGGGTCCTAGGGAGGCTGTGGGGGACTGCTGCACACAGAAGTTTTTTTTTATCTTAATGCATAGAATGCATAAAGATTAAAAAAAATCTGCCTTTAGAACCACAGTAGCTAATTTGGGAAATGACGGTGGATCAGGAAAAAATTGTGGGGTTAAATTACTAAAGGCTGTGCACTTTGCAAACAGTAGTTTCTCTGTGCAAGTGCAATTGTTCCAGAGCTTATAAAATGAGGTAAAGCTTCACTTTGCAAAGAATTCCCAATCGTGTGCAAGGAAAATAAAAAAGAACTGCCTGAATGAATGAATGAATGAATTTGATAATGGAAGTCAGCATAGCTTCTACTCATTTACTAAGTTCTGGAGCAACTTTACTTGCAGAGTGCAAATGCAATTTCCAAAGTGTGCAGTCTATTTGTCTTTAGGAAATAAACCACTATTGGCCAGATTCAGAGAGAGTTACGCCGGCGTATCAGTAGATACGCCGTCGTAACTCTGAATCTGCGCCGCCGTAAATTTAAGCGTATTCTGGAAACCAGATACGCTTAAATTAGGCTAAGATACGAGCGGCGTAAGTCTCCTACGCCGTCGTATCTTAGGGTGCAATTTTTCCGCTGGCCGCTAGGTGTCGCTTCCTTTGATTTTGGCGTAGAATATGTAAATGCCTAGATACGCCGATTCACGAACGTACGTGCGCCCGTCGCAGTAAAGATACGCCATTTACGTAAGGCATTTTCCGGCGTAAAGTTATTCCAACAAATAGCTGGCCTAGTCAATGTTAAGTATGGCCGTCGTTCCCGCGTCGAAATTTGAAATTTTTACGTCGTTTTCGTAAGTCGTCCATGAATGGGGCTGGACGTAATTTACATTCACGTCGAAACCAATACGTCCTTGTGGCGTACTTTGGAGCAATGCACACTGGGATATGTACACGGACGGCGCATGCGCCGTTCGTAAAAAACGTCAATCACGTCGGGTCACCACCCATTTACATAAAACACGCCCCCCTCATCCGCATTTAAATTAGGCGCGCTTACGCTGGCCCCATTTACGCTACGCCTCCGTAAGTTAGGAGGCAAGTGCTTTGTGAATACAGCACTTGCCTCTCTGACTTACGGCGGGGTAGCGTAAATACGATACGCTACGCCGCCGGAAAGATGCGCCGCCGTACCTGAATCTGGCTATATATGTCTATGGACTCCACTGATCCAGTTTTGGGGAAGTAATTGGTTGGCCACAATAGACTGTCTTATGCCCCGTACACACGATCCGAATATCGTACGACAGATCGTACGACTTTTTTCGCTTAATAGTCGCAAGTAGAAATTAAATAGGTTATTAAAGTCACGAAAATTCTCGGACGACAGAAAAAAAATCGGAAGTGATGTCATGTGTTGTAATGTATTTGTTTCGGACGACAACTGTAATGACTAAACGAAAATCGAATGATCTGGCATCGTACGAGGAAAATTTTCGTGCTTGTCCGATCGAATAATATCGGATGAACTGCCGTGATCGACTCTCGAAAGTAGTGTACACACGATCCAAAAATCGTACGATTCTTCCTCGGATGATCGCTTTCGTCCGATATTCAGATCGTGTGTACGGGCCTTTAGCAGTGTTGCTAACTTGAGATAAAGTGGTCATCACAGGTGTCTCTAATGGGGCGAGAATGCATGGCTATGCCACAATCATGAGTTCTAAACACCAGGTCATGTGTATAATCTGGTGAGTCTGTGAAAGAGTCAGACCCTATGTCAACTTTTTTTGTTTGATTTATCCTCATTTCCTATTTATTGAGTGTTAAAGTGGTGTTCCGGCCTTGAAAAAAAATAATAAAAGCCAGCAGCTACACATACTGCAGCTTCTGGCTTTTAATAAATAGACACTTACATGTCCTGGAGTCCAGTGATGTCAGCACCCGCAGCTGATGTTTACATCAGCTGTCTGGTGCTCCACTGCCATTGTGGGTAGGGGAACCCGGCAGTGTAGCCTTTCGGCTTCACGCCGGGAACCCTACTGCTCATGTGAGAGACTCCGCTCCTCTCTCCCAGCGGCCAGGGGAGAAGGAGGGAGCCCCATGGTGACGTCACAGCTCCGCGGCAGGGACTCCCGGAAGTGGGCAAGGATACCTGTCAAAGACAGGTATCCTGTCCCCCCTACTCCCGAAACTTGCCAATTGTGGCACCGGAGGGGGGGAAGAATAAGATGAGCGGAAGTTCCACTTTTGGGTGGAACCCTGCTTTAAGTCTCATACACATGGTATGATTGTTGGCCAACTGAGCGTCTGATTTTTGTCAAAAGGGCATGTGCCAGGATCTTGTCTTGCATACTAATAGTACATTATTGTCATGCCACAAACACAAATGTAGTAACGTAGTACGAGGAATTTCAGCTCTCAAGCGCCACCCTTTGGGCTCCTTCTGCTAATTTTCTGTTTTGTGAGCATTGATTCCGAGCATGCGTGTTTGTACTTTCGACTTTGTGACGGATTTGGGTACTGGTCATCAGAAAATCTGACAACAAACCGCTAGCATGTCATCCAACATTTGTTGGTGGAAAGTTGGACAGTTGTCAAAAGGAGCATACTAACGGTAAGATTTTAGGACAACAGTCTGTCAACAGACAATCCCCTGCCATCAATCGTATCGTGTGTATGAGGCTTTAGCGTGAACAAGATGTGGAAACATAAAAGTGTACATGGGCTCTAGTTGGCTGCCTATCATCATGAAAATGCCTCTGGAGGGTGCCTTGGGAAAAGGCCAAGATGTACACAAATGAACAGGAGCACCAAGTCAAATATTCTGAAACCCTGAAGAGCTTATTTAATCATAAACCTTTAAAAAGACAAATCAACACATTTCATGGGGTTCTAACACGTCCCTTGCATCAGAATTTATAATTATTAATATTGATGGTTTTGGAATTAAATCTCAGCATTAAAGTGGAATTGCAGCTTAACTATATCTACTCTTAAAAATGTTCCTTCCCCGCTCCCAACACTTATGCTTACTAACCTGTGTAAGAAAGATGTATATACTTACCTATTTTCAGGCCACTCCAGTCCAGTCACGTGATCCCATGTGTCAGCCAGCGGCGGCTGTAGGGGAGAGGAGAGAGCTCTCTGACAATGGCTGGTAAAGCAGAGTGATGACCTCACCCATCTGTTGTCAATGCTCCACCCTCTCCCCTGCAGCCATGCTAACTGACCCAGGGAAGCCGGATCACATGACCGGACCGGAGTGGCATGTAAATAGGTAAGTATATATATATATATCTTTTATATACAGGTTAGTAAGCATAGGTTTTAGGAGGGGGTAGTAGCAGTTTTAATAGTAACCAAGATTAAGCTGGAATTCCACTTTAAGAGCAGGATTCAGCAGCTAACTGCCTTTGAGGCAATACACTCATTTGCAATACACCAAAGTCAGTGCGCTCTAAATACGGAGATTTCCAAGGAGGGGTCAAGTAGGTTGCTAAGGTGTGCAATTAAAATATTTAATAAAAAATGTCAGGGTCTTGGTATTGTTTAACTTCTGAAAACTTAAAAAACACACGCTATTTTAAAAGGAAAGATGAAACATTTCATAGCAAGAGCTGTTTAAAAGTTCAGCTTAGTAGCAGGGAGAGTAGATTACACACACTTCAGAATAATTTAAAGTGAAGAAACAAACCTTTACCCCCTCCTCTCTTTTAGTGGAGTTAATGCAAAAAAATAAAAAGTAACCTAATTCAGATCAGAAGGTAGCTTGCCTGAACCAGGAATATAAATAAGTATTTTCTCAAAGTCACTTTCGTTATGAGCAGAGACACAGCCTTGTGTGATGGTACTAATTATAGGTTGCTTTGGCACCAGCCATTGGGTTATAAGGCTCTGGGTTGTGTCTATTATCTATAGTGTAGGAATAGAGAGGGGTGTCCCTGGGGTGAAAGGTGCTGCAACTCTTAAAGGGGTTTTCCACCTTTTTTTTAAGTTTATGGCTGGCTTTTAATAAACAGACACTTACCTGCTCCACGGCTCCAACGACGCACCTTCTTAGTGTGGGCACCCGGCAGTGACAGCTTTCGGCTTCACTGCCGGGCACCCACTGCGCATGCGCGAGCGGCGCGGCGCCGTCCGATTGGACAGCCCCTCCTACATGGAGGGGCTGTGAAAAAGCGATTAAGCTAATCGCCTTTCCAGCCCCTCGGCGGAAGGAGGAAGTGGGACAGGAAGTCCCCTTTTCCTGAAGCCCCCACCACCCCCCCCAAAAAAATGACATGCCAAATGTGGCATGTAAGTGGGCGAGGAGTGGGTTAAGAGGAAGTTCCATTTTTAGGTGGAACTCCGCTTTAATTGTCTTCTACTGCTCTTAGCATTTTATGCTTATTTTCTTTGATTTAGACAGACCCCATTAATTAATTCTTCTATACACAGCGCTAGAATGACTTATTATCAAGCCATCATGCTTTGCAAACTAGTTATCATGGATGCACCTGACATTAACTATTTAAAAAAAATGCCAACTGAATAACCTCAGATTATAAGCATTTAAACTTAAAGAAATTGCAAAAAAATTTAACTTTGACTTTGAAATGAGCCACTCTTTTAATTAATCACTCATCCTGTTTCCCTAGTTTTTGTTAATGGCAGAGTAGAAAATACACCAGTGCAGTACCTAACAGCACCGTACCAGTATCGATTGCCAGTTTGCCACCATTGCAGTACACAGTCTAGCTGCATTGCTCATAGCTTCACTTTGGTATATCAGGTCAAATAATGATGATAGGTAAAATGTAGTTTTCCATAGCAACCAGACTGCAATTTAGAGGAACTTTACTGTAATTAAACAAGCCATTAAAATAGGATTATTTTTAACTTGTATTCCCATTCGGAAACTAAATACATTCATTTTCAAAAATCACAAATCACAACATTTTAAACTCAGTTTTTCTGTTACTTTTTCTTATATTTATTATATAACCTTTATTAATTATACTTTTGCATCTTTGATATGAGATTATTCACCTGAAGTTACTTCTGCTGGTTTTATTGAATCCCTCCTGGTAAACATAAATATTCATTTTTCTTTGCTCACTGGTCTAAAATGCATTACAAAACAAAATGAAACTATTCAGAAATAGGATATTGCTGGATGAATGCTTTAGCCATTACAGTAAAGCTTTGATGGTTTTCAGTTTCAAGTTCTGTGTCTGAATTCAATTACAACCAAAGTAAAAAAAAAATATTTAAAAATTATTATTATTTTTTTATCCAAGAATTTTGCATGTTAAAAAGATCGTATTATTATTGCCACGAGTGATATATATGTTCCTGTTATAAAATGCACTAATATTTCCCATTTTTTCTTCAACACAGGTGTGCACTGAAGGTCGTCTCATCTTGGAGTTTACATTCGACGATCTCATGAGAATAAAGACATGGCACTTTACTATTAGACAATACAGAGAATTAGTACCTCGCAGCATTTTAGCCATGCATGTAAGTATCGGGACCTTATGCACAGTCAATCTGAAGTCTAATCAGAAGGGTTTAAAATAATTATTCATGCCCCCATTTTTCCATTTCCCAACCATTTACAAAAATTTGCTTAGTAGTCGAGTTTGCTGTTCTCAATTTATTCAGATTCTTCTTTTTTTAATAGTAGTTAGTTGCTAAAAACTATTTTTCAATACAACATCAAGTAAATCTTTTTTTTTTTCACTCAAATTTAAGTTTATTTTCAATAAAAGTACATACATTTGTACTATAACAGCAGTATACAAGTCAGTAATATACAGAAAATAATAAATCAAATGCATTGTTTTACATATTAAACGGTACTGTCGTAGAAACTGTCTATCATATACAGCCATTTCATATGCTCCTCACCATACGGTGAGAGTAAAACATTTTGTATAAGCTAAGAAGAAAAGTTAGGTTTAACTAATAATTTATAATTGAATAAAAGGATATTTCAATATGCTATATAATTCCTTAGGGTTATTGTTGCCACAAAATAAAAAACCCCATGTGTGTACTGGATCTAAGTTTATGGAACAAAAAAGAAAGGGATAGGATTTCTGGAGAACAATAACCTCTCTGACACCCCCACCGGGAACTGTCTGTGTCCAAGAGGTCAAGCAAACCTTTCAATCCCCCCTCCCTCCCTCCAATAATTATCACTAATATCCACCGGTATCTGTAAATATATATTCTCAAAACCCTTATCAAACCTAATATCCCCAAAAGTTTGGTGGAATCCTTTAACAACCTAAACATAGGCAAATACAAATGTTTATAAATGTTTTTTTTTTTTTTTTTCTAATCATAACACTCTGAGAATGAGAAATAGCAAGAATTCTATCTTCGTATATAAGACAACGAGATAAAATCAAAGAAAAATCAATGAAAAGAAGAGAAAAAAAAAGACAGAAGACAAAAAGAGGAGTAAAAAAGAAAGTACAAAGAAGATTAGGAGAAAGAAAAAGGAAAGAGATATGACAGCCTGCCTGCCAATGGACAACATCGTCCTCAGGAAATAAATATCATCACAACCTTCACGGGATAAAAGATATTCCCATAAATTTCATCCAAGGTTCCCATATTTCATGGAAAAGAGTAGACATATCCAACATGGAACAGACCCTCTTTTCTTGTTCCATAATCCATGTAACCTTTTGTTTCATATACCGGATAGAGACAGTAGTCTTTTTCCAAGCAGCTGCGATTGTGATCCTGGCACCTGTCAGAATGTATAGGATGAGTTTTCTAGTAACCTTGGAGGTCTGGGGTAACATCCCGTGAAGTAAAGCAATAGTGGGGGATTGATGCAAGTTACAGCCTGTGACACGTCTTATTATGTTGAACACCTTATTCCAGTATCCACGTATTTTGGGACATTCCCACCATATATGTATCATAGACCCCAATCCCTGACAACCTCTGAAGCATAGGGGCGAAGTTGACGGATACATGGAAGCCAGTTTAACGGGAACTAAATACCATCTAGTATAAATTTTTACATTAGCCTCTACAAGGGATATATTCACATATCCTTTAATGGATCTAGTATAGTTACTACACCAGTCAGATAAATCCCATTTATTATTAAGTTCCCTTTCCCAGGCCAGCATATGAGGTAATTTGGTGCAGTTATTAGCAAGTGATTGATAAATGATTGAAATATTCCCCTTCCTGATCAAACCCTGATCACAATTACTTTCATAAGGTGTCAATAGTCCAGAGATCGAGTCACTATCCCATAGGCTTTGTGCATAATCATGTAGTTGAGAAAATCTTAATTTTTCTGAGACAGGAAGACCTAGCTTGTCTATGTGTTGTTCAGGAAGTGGACCCGAGCGTGAAAAAAAACGACCTATACGATACAACCCTTTGTCATGCCACCATTTGAAAGAATCTATATCAATTTTAGCAACAAAGAGTGGGTCTAGAAAAACACTCGATAAAGGTCTGCCTTTAGAAATTAGAGAGGGATTGTTTTTAAGTGAATCCCATAAAACTAAGGTTTGAGAAAGAGTCGGAGATAATATAGAGGGCCTATTCTTGGTAGGACTCCACATTAACTCCTCTATCGTTAGATTCGGGGTCGCCTGCTCTTCTATATCTAACCAGTCAGGGCGTTCATGTTTAAGAAAAGTTTCCGATAACTGTGCCAATCTCGCTGATTGATAGTACCATAATAAGTTGGGTACCCCCAGACCACCCTGTTCAGGCAAGTTATAGAGAGTGCGAGATGGAAGGCGTGGACCCTTATTGTTCCAAATAAACTTGGTAATCTTTCCTTGAAAAGATTTTAGATGACTTTTAATTATAGGTATGGGTAATGATCTAAAAAGATACAAAAGCCTAGGGAGAAGAGTCATCTTAACCGAGTTAATTCTACCAATCCAACCTATATTCTGTGTCCCCCAATCTTTCAAATCTTTCTCAAGTTTTCTATACATAGGGGGATAATTGGCCAAATACAAATTTTGAATGTTGGGGGTCAAATAAATACCCAGGTATTTGATATAAGAGGTGTCCCATTTGAATCCATAATTTTTCTTCAGTAGAGAAACCGTGGATTCAGGGAGAGAAACATTGAGGGCCCTAGACTTGGCCATATTCACAGTTAGACCTGAAACCATAGAAAATTTGTCTAAAAGAGAATATATTTCCGGTAGGGATGTATCTGGAGCGGTCAAAAACAGTAAAAGGTCATCTGCAAATAAGGCACATTTATGCTCCTTTTTGGCACATCTAACTCCCCTGATATTTGAGTTTTCTCGTATAGCTATAGCCAGGGATTCCATCACTATTGCAAACACCAGGGGAGATAAAGGGCAGCCCTGCCTAGTACCTCTATGGATCTCAATAGGTTCCGAAAAAATACCCTGAAAGCGTATATTAGCTTTAGGGTGAGAGTAAAGTGCCGATAAGATTCCAAGAAATTTTGTGCCAAACCCCCAACGTTCCATCACTCCAAACATAAATGGCCACGATACTGAGTCAAATGCCTTCTGAAGATCTATAGAAAGAAGCATACCCCTTTGATTAGTATCACCAGTCCAACCCGAGTTCAATATAGAGATTAGATCTACAGCCCTCCTGACCTGATCTGGACCTTGTCTTCCAACGATGAAGCCTACTTGATCTTTACTAACATACTGGCCAATGAAAGAGGACAATCTATTGGCCATTATCTTAGTGAGTATCTTAAGATCGTTATTAATAAGAGATATTGGTCTATAGTTTTCCACCAGGCTATGATCCTTTTCTGGCTTAGGGATAACCGAAATATAGGCCAAATTAAGTTGCCTTTCTATGGGAACTCCACCAGTCATTTGGTTGAAAAATCTAACCATGTAGGGTGTCAAAATGTTCGAATATGTTTTATAATATGCACTTGAAAACCCATCAGGGCCCGGGGCTTTATCTAATTTTAGGTTTTTAATTACTAACAATACTTCTTCAGCCGATATGGGAGACTCCATCACCTCTCTATGTATTTCAGTCAATTGAGGAAGATTCAAATTGTCCAGAAAATCATCCATTCCCTCTGAAGAAGAATCATTAGTGGATGCATAAAGCTTAGAAAAAAAATCATGAAAGGCCTCCATTATCTTCCTAGGATTCAGAGTAAAAGAACCATCAATCATCTTTATTTTAGGGAGAGACCGTGATTGAAATCTAGGTGAGAGTTTATGAGCTAGCATTGGGCCTATTTTATCTTTAAATTTATAGAAATTAGCACCAGTCCATTTCATGTCTTCCCCTGCTTTAGTGGTAAGTACCAAGTTTAGGGCAGATCTAGCTGCATCAAGTGCCTGAGTAGGAAAGTTAAGAGGATCAGATTTATGTTTTTTACGGAGGTCTAAATAGTTGTTTTCCAGTCTCCTTATGTCCAGGTTTCTTTGTTTCTTGAGGCCAGCGGCCACTTGTATAATTTTGCCTCTGATAGAAGCCTTGTGGGCAGCCCACAAAGTTTCAGGGGACACATCTTCTGTATCATTATGCTTAAAGTATTCTAGAAGAGATCGCTCAATATCCTTCATTAGGACAGGATCCTTCAAAATAGACTTATTTAGTGTCCAATGAGACACTTTAGGAGAAGTGTCCTCTCTCCTCAGTGACAATAAAACCATAGAATGATCTGACCAAGAAACATCAACTATATGAGACTTAATGGCAGCTGGGACGTGATGGTTAGAGATTAATATATGATCTATACGAGAATAAGAGTGGTGAGGGTTAGAATAGTGAGTATAGTCTTTAATTTTGGGGTTCAACTCCCTCCAGATGTCAGTTAATCTAGACTGATGTAGAATGCGTGCTACTTGCAAACTAAGTTTAGTTGGTCTGACGATTCCATTGACAGAAGGTTTGGACTTATCCAATCCCGTGTCAAAAGCTAAGTTAGAGTCTCCACCCATAAGAATGATCCCCTCCATAAATGGTCGGAGGGTATCAAGCATCTGTGAGAAAAACTTTTTCTGACCTCTGTTAGGAGCATAATAAGAAATAAATGTGTACAGTCTGCCATCAAGGGTACCTTGTAACAAAAGAAACCTACCTTCCGGGTCTCCAAATTCTTTAATCAGGTTAAAATTACAATACCTAGAAAACAAAATGGCCACACCCTTAGTTTTGTTTTCTGCTTTAGCTAGGTAAAATAATGGAAAGTGGGCATGCATAAAGGAAGGGTTGTATCGTCTAGGAAAGTGGGTTTCTTGAAGGAAAACCACATCTACACGGAGAGACTTGTATACTTGAAAGGCTTTACGCCTCTTAACAGGAGAATTTAACCCCTGAGTGTTGTGAGTAACAACACTAAGGGGTTTAGATACATCATTCGATCCAGCCATAAGTCTTGTCAACATCTATGGACAGGCAGGACCAAACAGATATCATCAGTAGTTTCGTAAATACGAACAATGGCAGGCAGGCTGAAGAAATGAAGAGAGTATGAAGAAGAAAGAAAAAGAAATGAAAAGAAGAGATAAAAAGAGAAAAATAAAAAAACATATAGCACAACAAACTATTAGATCGTGCAAGGTCAATTCGTGACCCAGAATGGGGGAAGAGAATGATTCTCCTTCCCTCATTCAAACAAGAAATTTTAGTATAGTCCCAAAAAAGGACTACATTCTTACCCATTGGGTCGACAAAGTGTCGACACAAGAGGCAAGTTGAGGTTCAATACCTCACCGTCGTCAGTTGCCGACAAATTAAACATTACACCTTAAAACAAAATTTAAGAAAAAAGGCATTTGAATCATAGGATGACCAAAAAAAGAGGAGAAAAATATAAAGAAAAACGGCATTAAACTAGATATGCAATCCCGGAGTCTTCTTTCTTTAAAAAAGCATCCGGGATAAAATTCATCTGAATTAAAGAATAAGAGATACGTCCTGGGTAAGTCTATTCAATATTCAGGGTGCTTGGTCACCTCCAATTTTCCTGTATTTGACCTTGTTCCATGGGTTTTGAGTCGGACTAGTAGGTGTGTTCCTCTTGGCAGATGGAAGTTGAGGCGGATTAGTGTCCATGGCAGGTTCAAGAGATAAAATTTTCAGATCAAACAGAAGTCGTTCACCCTCTTGGAAACTATGTATTACATGGTTTCTACCATTATAATTGAATTTTAAGGCGAAGGGGAAAGCCCATTTATACTTGATGTCTTTGTTAATGAGGGCAGACAATAACGGTTTCATTGCTCTTCTTCTCTGAATGGTATATGGTGAAATGTCAGAAAATATTTGTATTTTAGTACCTTGGTATTGAAGATTCTCCTGTTGTCTGGACCGTTTCATAATGTCCTCTTTGGTGGAGAAATAATGAGGCTTGACCACCACATCCCTGGGCAAACCATCTCTTCTCAGTGGACCTAATGATCTATGAGCCCTATCAATTTCCAATTTTATATCAGGCATAGATGGAAGGAGGATTCTCATAATGTCTCGTATTGCTGAATGAACGTCCATAATGGACTCAGGAAGACCCCTAACCCTGAAGTTTTCTCTTCTTGACCTGTTTTCCAAATCGTCAATCTTAGCCTGAGCGGCCTCCAGTTGTTCTTGTAGGAAATGGATATGGTCATCATGTTGTTCAGTTTTAGAAACGTTAGTGTCCAATTTATGTTCTACAGAATCAATCCTGTTGCCAAGACATTGGAAGTCTGCCCTAATATCTTTAGTAATTTTCTCGGCCGTATGAGCTAAACCCCTTTCCAGCATTTCAGAGATCCTGTTATAGAGATCAGCAACATTGAAAGAAACTTCTGGGGCAGTTTCAACGTTAGCAGTTACTTGTATAGGGTCATGTGAGGGAGACACCATAGGAATCCCGTGATCAGCCATTGTAGGTATTATTCCCTCCCTTACTACAGATGAAAATAAAGCTGAAGTTGTAGTAGAACCTAAGGGAGGAGGTAATGAGGAGGGCATCAAATGAGATGAGAATTGTTCATTAAACTTCGGATCCACTGCAGACATCTGAGTGCATGTATGAGGAGGGGTGTCCATATCAGAAAGACACTCTTTGATAATTGAGTTCTTATTTTTTTTGCCCTGTTTCCCCTTCATATATAAGAAGTGCTATAATGAATTTGTATCAGCAGGAGTTAAGTCGCACTATAGTTTAGAATCAGCAGTTCACTTACTCCTATAACTCCTATATAAGCTCCTATAGGTGTAACAGTCCTATAACCATCATCATTCAGCGGTTGTTAATCATGTGATCAGTCCAAACCTAGCTTTGAGCCTTTACATTAAGTATTGTAAAAAGACCAGCACCATGAAAATGCCTCCAATTACGTATCATGTAGGTGTCATATTAGCAGATAGGTCTGCAGCTTTCGTCGACTAACATCGGACGGTGAGTAGGAACACCTCAGAAAGTTTCCATTGCAGGGATAATCATAGGATAATCCGATAATGTATAACACAGGCCCTGGGCACCGTATCGAGTTGGTAACCAACCTCTGACTACTGTGATTAGTCTATTATTGCAGTCAGGTATCCAGTGTAAAAAAAAAAAAAAAAAAAAATTACCTCAGTTTAGAAATAAATATAACAAAAATTCCAAATAGTGTGATACAATGGATTATGTAGGTTGCAAGATGTTACTGTGACCTGGGGATAAAATCCATCTATACTCTATCAGTTCCTCGCATTAATGTCGCAGGATAATGGTCACAAGTCACCACACACTGAGTTTTAGTCACTGAGGTGGATTATGAGAGAGAATTCCGAAAAATCGTACCGTCAGTTCTTATATTTAGGTAACTAGTTAACGAAGAAATACCTCAGCATAAGAAAGTCATCCAAGATGCTTCAAATAATATTAATAACAGGGCAGACCCTGTTTTCTTACACAGGCGTGAGGTAATATGAATCCTGGGTGCTTATTAAGACCCTGAGGAGAAGGCCTTAAAAAAAAAAATGGGTTGCTTCCAGGCTCTTGCAAATATTTGTAATTTATACTGTTTAAACCCCCACACTGAGCTTTTAGGAACTGGAGGGTGATTTTAGGAGGAAAGTTATCCAAAAGCCAGCAGCTTTCACCTCATAAAATTTTTTTTTTTTTTATATATGCTGCATTAAGTGCGTAGGCCACAAGATGGTGCTGTCACCTCAATTGATGAGTGCGTCAGAGGGCCTCCTTTAAGAAGAACGGGTGCTTCCTTCAGTCACCGTTTGGGTGGTTGCTCCGGGCACCCCTCTCAGAGCAGTATGTTGCTGGAGAAGGAGGACGGGTGAACCGATCGGTCCGCTGTCCCCGCCGTACTCGATCGCGGTGTCGTCCGCAATTCACTAGGCCCCAAGATGGCGACGGAGCTCCTATGAGGGAGTAGGCCTCGGATCACCCCGATGAGTGGGCAGACGTCCCAGGCAGCTAAAAAAGGTATGGGACTGTACAGGGAGAGTCCCGGGCACTGGGTGAGGGTATTTTGGGCACCCAAATTACAGTACCAATGTAGGATGGCTGTAGATTAGATCTCCACAATCAGAGCTGATCCAGACTACGTCCAGCGCCATCCTCGTCCGGCCACGCCTCATCAAGTAAATCTTAAGATGATATCCAGGGATCCAGCACCATACTCATCTGAGCTGGTTATCCACTGGGTCCATGTTTACTAAGGGAAGCCAGGTGGGACACCTGAAGGCTCCACAGGCTGCTTTCCACTGTGCATGCATGAGCCGCAATGCACTTTGTGGAAGGTCCTGCAACCTTCTGGGACATGTGATGCGTCCCAGAGGGCTGCAGTCAAAAAGGAGGCGAAAGATTAATTGCCTAGACAATCCGAGTCGGAGGGGGAGTGGGTACCTGTCAAAACCAGGTACTCACTCCCCAAAAAAATAAATGTGTCCAAAAGTGGTAGAGAAGAGGGAGAGGAGGTGAAAAAGTAGGACTTCCCCTTTGGATGAAGTTGAGCTTTAAGTGCCAGTGAGTTCAAAGTTGAATATATAATGCAGAAAGTAATACTAAACAAGCTGTTGTTTTAAAGTAAATTAATTTAAATTACATTTTAATACAGTCCAGCACAGAAAGACTACCGGGGTTTGGTTATACGTATTAAAACAACAGATTTAAAGCACTGAGAAGTTTAGGAAGCAAAAAAAATGGCAAGAAGGAGATTGAGTATTGTTTATACATTTCAGCTTGCACTACTGAGCTCTATCAATAGGCTTTTTTGAATAGCCTGGAAACATATAAAAATAAGCCTAAAAATTCACTTGCTGTCTAAAAATAACAATGCAAAATATTCAAATGCATATTTTTTCAATTTGAAAATAATAAAAATATTTTTTATTGTCATTTTGTTAGCTCTTACCATCAGAAAGAAAGACAATGTATGCAAAACTATTTTAGATTTTGTGATAAAAGATTTATGTCAGTGGAGGAACAAAGGAAGATCGAGCAGACACCAGTTTGATCCTTTGGGAATACAATAGCAATTAGCTGAAAAATATCAATACACTTTGTCATTATTCCTAGATCAGCCATTGGTATCCATAATAGGCTTTATCTACAGTCATGTCATGTTTTTTTTGTTGGCTCAGGTGATTATAAGTCATATTAGTGCACTTGCAACAAAAAACAATTGAGTACTGTCTGTGATACTTTTTTTTTGCACTAACATTTAAATTCTCAGGACAAACTTTTGGGGGGTACCCCCTTCCTCTGAGATCCAAACAGTATTATATACAATGTTTTAGCAGAACGTTAAGTAAAATAATGTCTGAGAAAAAAAACACAAACATACATATCAATGGTAATTAAACTGGAATAGTTGGTGAGACGAAGAAAGAAGTGGGCTGTGAAATAGAACTAGCATTCTTAGTTCAAAAGTTTCCCTTCCCTACGTGTTTTTAAAGTTCCCTTTAATAGAGAAGTAAGGCCAAAGCTTTTTTGGTCATACCTCTCTTCTGGGTCACGGGAATGCACTTTATTTTGCTCTCCTTTGACCCAGAATTAGCCAACAACAGGCTAAAGCCCGCTATCAGATGACTTCCCAGAGCCGCATTAGTTTCTGGAAGGATCCCAATCATATTGTTTGGTTCTGCGCTGATGCCTAATCGGCAGTTGCATCAGCCTCTCAAAGTTTCATTTAGGCCTCGTACACACCCCCGAGTTTCTCGGCAAAAACCTTGCTGGTTTTTTTTTTTGCCGAGGAAACCGGTCGTGTGTACACTTTTCAACGAGGAAACCGCCGAGGATCTCGTCGGGCCAAAAAGAAAGCATGTCTTCTTTTTCCCCCTGACGGGAATGGGAAAATTTGGCTCGCCGAGATCCTCGGCAGCTTCACAAGGAACTCAATGAGCAAAACGATGTGTTTTGCCCGTCGAGTTTCTCGGCCGTGTGTACGAGGCCTAAGATTCTAAGATGGATGTTCCCACCCCCTCCCCAGCTTGATGCTCCAGTGAGTGCTGGAAGGGCGAAGCAGAGAGAGGTGACTGACAGTCACCACACTCTGCTCAGATCAGACTGAAAACTGAGCACTCAGCAGTCATGCAATCGCTCAGTAGAGCTAGTGGGGAATGTTGCAGTAGGGAGTTGATGAAAAATGTTTGATCATTTTAGATTTAGAATTTCTTTATGTCCTTTTATGGTGTCTGTGTAAAATGTAAATTGTACAACCTGAAATTTTAATAACTGTACTCCATTGTTTTTGTTTCCTATGGTTTTAATTCAAGGGAAATTAGTCCCCAAACTTCTTAAAGAAGTTTTCTTAAGCCTGGTACACACGGACAAAATATCAGCCTTCAACCCATGTGTACAGCAGCTTGTCCAACAGAAGCCAGACAAACAACCAGCTTCTGTCGAATGGGCATACTGGAAAATGGATGATGGCTCTCGCTGACCGGGGTGTTCTGGCATGGGCAGTACAGTGGGGAGATCGGTATACAAAATAACTGATTGTTAGTACAGCAAACTCCTGAGTTCCTCAGTTTTTGTTTTGTTCAGCCTTGTAGGTTGAACAAAAAAAACAAATAGTTTTTACCAGGCTTAATACTGTATATGTAAGGACCCACTTTTCAAGTATGGTGTCAGTTAACTGTAAGGTGTACCGTACCAATGCTGCATCCACCTAGGAAAGTATAATTATTAAAAAATAAAAATTAATATACTTCTCTTTTAATTGAGCCAGAGCCACAAAACCAAAGACAAAATATTTTTTTCTGGTCTTTAATTCCTCTGTTGAATGCATATGAAAATATTTTTAAAGCAGACCTTGCACACAAAAATAACTATCACCTATATTTTAGCTCCACCCTTATGACATATGCAAAATTAGATCCAAACAAAAGAAAAAAAAACACTGGCAGCAGTAAAAAGTAAGTTACTCACTTCAGACTCCAAGTTCTGTCTCATTTGCTGAGTCCCAAATTATGTCTTGCAAACTTTGAGGAACTCTGCAGCAATTAGTATGTTTGAGTGTAAAGTCCCCTTTGAAGCAATGCATTGTGAATTGCTGATATAGAAGTTTACGGTCTCTATCTTGAGCCTCAATTTTCTTCTCAGCAAAATATTTTATTATTGTATAATTGTATTTTTCTGTAAAATAATTTGTTAAATTAACTCAGTTTGTGGCCATTCTACTTTTGTATACAGGCACCGGACCCCCAGGTGCTGGAGCAACTTTCCAAAAACATTACTAGAATGGGCCTAACCAACTTCACCCTCAACTACCTCAGGGTAAGTGACCAGATTCTGAGAATTTCAAGTAGGGACAAGAAACAAAAAGTCAAAACCAATAGTAATAAATCAAAATTCTTGGATACAATATATATTGAATTACATGAAACGTATAATCCATTTTAACCTTATTTAGATAGATTATACTTTTTTAGCTTCACAGTCGCAAACTAATGTAAAACACAATTTTGTATCCTGTTCATTAACTCTTCTATTTACTTTCCGTTTTGAATTATGAGTCTCAAATATCCTGTAAACTTGGAACATTGAAGCTGCAAAAGATTTCTACATTTATATATGGTCTTTCCACAAGGGATCCTAACCAGTGGAGTTTCCAAGATGTTTAACTGCTTGCCGACCGTCCTATAGCAGATGTACTACAGGGTAACAGGGCTACAGGGTGGATGTTCTGTGCAGAGTCGTGATTCTGCACTTCCCGGCCATTGTCAATTCAGTGTAAATTTTTAGCATTGATCACTGTATTAGTGTCACTGGTTCCCACAAAGTGTCATGTTGCACGCCACAGTATCGCATTTTTTTTTTCAATTTTTCATTGGATATATTTTTTAGCAAAAAGTAAAAAAACAAAACGTTTTTTTTTTTTTCTAAAATTGTCGTTTTTTAATATAGCACAAAAAATAAAAAACACAGTGGTGATCAAATACCACCAAAAGAAAGATCTATTTGTGGGAAAAAAATTACATAAATGTAATTTATGTACAGCGTTGCATAACCACGCAATTTCTTAAGTAACGCAGTGCCGTATCGCAAAAAATGGCCGGGTCATGAAGGGGGGTAAATCTGGAGGTCAAGTGGTTGAGAAACCAGCTAGAAATTGGTGACTATACAAAATGACATTTTGGTTTTGGGCAGAGATGGCCTTTTATAAACAAATTTCTAAGAAAATATGAAAATATTGCACTGTCCCACCCTGCCCGAGAGCCATCACTTCAGACAAAACCTCTACGGTTGATACTTATTTTAGATGCTTCCAGGTACGGCAATAGTCAGACACGATTTCCAGTCTAGTGAAGCTGAACACTGCCCCAAATGAGAGATAAGATTCCTTTGAATAGATCTGTGGTCTGTCCATCAGAGAGGCAGTTCCTTAGTAACTCCAATGAGAAAACTTTCTGACATACTTCCTGCAGAATACACACGTAGGGGCTAAGCTTGTTACAAAAGTTTTAAAGTACCAACTACCTGAGATCTGATATGCACTTGTCTATTGTGCAAATCAATGACAACGTATTTACAGCAGATCAAAGAATGATTTTCTTGCAACACGGGAATTACTTTTCTTCTGCTTTAGATCTACTCAACTATGGATGACTGAGAAGGAAGGGTTACTATTCTCAGGATCACAAATTCAAATTCTTTGGCTAGAAGGATAAAGGAACCATAAAAAACTCATTAGTATGTGATCCCTGGCAGATCTACGCACTGATGCCAATGTTTGCAAAATTCCTTTCCTATCTACTTTTTCAACATTTTCCTTTTATTACCTATTACTTTAATTGTATGGCTTTTAACTATAAGCGTGGGAATACATTTATTGGTAACTAGATTTAAGCATAAAAATGTTAAATGCCAAAATGACAGACATGGTCATGGAAAACTTATAATGTTCGTTGAAGTAAGTGCCAAAGTCATACACATGCTCTCTTAATGGGTCAAGATCAAGGGGCACAAAAATAAGCCTTAATGAAGCACTTTCAGCAAAAAAATTGTGCCAAATGTTTGAGAATTATACAATTAATTGCCTCTTAAGGTTCGTACACACGGTCGGACATCCAACAAAATTTCCCTTGGATTTTTGTCTTAATTGATTTGTCCGATCACACCCATAGCATACACACGCTCTGACTTTTCTGCAAACTTTTCTAACACTTTCCCAACATCACATGGTTTTACTTGCTCTTTACCGCCACCCTTTGGTTAACTTCTGCTATTGTTGGTTGAGTTTAACATTGGTTCTGAGCATGCGCATTTGTACTTTGTCCAAAAATCCGATGGTTTGCTGTACACACGGTCGGACAAGGCACCATCGGACTTTTGTTGCCAGAAAGTTGGTCCGTTCGCAGACCCAACTTTTTGTCCGATGAAAGCCAAAAAAGTTGGTCCGATGGAACGTACACACGGTCGGACAAATATGAAAAGTGCCGGATTTTGGAGTTGGTTGGGCAAAAGTCCGACCGTGTGTACGGGGCTTTAGACTCTAGAAAACTTGTCAGTAAAGACAACATCAGGGAGGTTAGCGGTATGGCTCTGCATTCCACAATGTGTGGCAAAAACTACTAGTGAGTGATAACCTCAGTGATCCTGTCAGAAGGAGTAAATTAAGTACCTAGCGTATCACTGTGACAGAACCCCAGAAACAGAGAACGATAAACTAAAAAATAATAGTTTCTATAAAAAAAAAAATCCAAATAAATTGTATGTGAAAGCCAAAAACCCAAGTGCCAAAAAAGTCAGTTAGTCGTTTTCTAATAGCCATTCAACTGACTTTTAAGCTGACTTTTGCAAAAGCCAGTATACCTAGACATAGCAGACCTCTCACAGGGCTTGAGGAGGACAACCTTTCAGCACTTTTCAAAATTGCTCAAAATGGAAGTTGCTTGTTCAGGAAAAGGCATGAACTCTTGGATTCTGGACATAGGCGCTGCACTGTTAGACCTGCTCCAAGGTTTACGGGTAGAACATTACACAAGCAGAACACATGCGCTCAGAACATTCGCTACACCTGGCACCGCTTTGCTCTCAAAACAATGATATATTTTCCATTATGCAATTAAAAAAATTCACGCTACAATGGATAGTCAACTGTGTATTCAGAAAAAGAATCCAAAAACCCATGGGTCTTAGAGGAAGGGATCAGCTTTTGCACTAGAATTAGTTGTTGCAGTAATGGAACACAGTTTCTGGGGAATGTTAGAAGTTATTGTGTTTGAAGATCACATATGTAAATGTTACCATGATCTACAGTATATATAACACAGCAGAGTTCTGTGTTATAACTATTTGGTAATACACTGTGACCAACGATAAATGCTTAGGAGCCCCCACTCAGATTGACAAAGTCCGATGAGTTGGATGCCGCTGACTAGTGAGGGTGCAGGCTGGGGAAAGGTTCTCCCAGACACAAATCATGCTGATTTGTGATTAAAAATAGGGAGAGATAGCCCAGTCACCTCATCTGGCACAAGTGGTTATCTGGTAAAAGCAGCCTTACCTATATTCATCCAATCCACGTCCCAAACATGTTTTACCCCAACCCAGTGTCTATGTAAGTATGCCTATGCTGTGTGTGAGAAATAACTTGTGAAAATTAAAATCTTGTAATAAAATCTTTTATTAATGTCTTCATTTTCCAAAAAATTGGACCTAGGACTGGCGATTTTCCAAAAAAGATAGATTTTGCGGGTATTTGTACTGTCCTGGCATTTTAGGGCCTCAAGAACGAGATAGTCAGTCAGTACATCAGGACTGATCAATTTTCAAATATAAATACCATAGTTTGGAGATGCTAAACCTTTAATACAGAACAAATAACATACACTGATTTATAAAAATTAAAAATTATTTTAGAAATGTAGCAGAATACATTTTTGCCCAAATTGATGAAGAAAGATTCTTGTGTACAAAGTTTTCTTTCAACATTTATGTTTTTTTTTTCTTTATATATCAAAAAGTAAAAAAAAAAAGGTGTGATTACATACTGAAAAAATATAAAACCTTAGCGCCTTTGGATAAAAAAGCAGATCATAAAAAACACCAGCTGCAGTAAAAAAAACTTGCTAAAAAGCAAAAGAGCAAAAGTCAATATCAAAACAGTTTGCTGCGCTTAGTGTTGATCAAATTCATATATAAACATTCAAAACACACAAAGAAACTAGTAAAGTCAAATTAAGTGATGATGTAAAGTGCTCGTGCTTAAAGGGGTTGTAAAGGTTAGTTTTTTTATTTTCTAAATAGGTTCCTTTAAGCTAGTGCATTGTGGGTTCACCTACCTTTTCCTTTGATTTCCCTTCTAAATGTTTTTTTTCTTTGTCTGAATTTCTCACTTCCCGGGCCTCCTCAGTAAGCTTGCCCCCATTATCCGAGCCATTCTGGCTGGGGGTCAGTCAGCGTGTCCGCCCCCTCCCTTGGGACTACATCCTTGCAGGGAGATGCTCCTCCTGATTGAAGACACAGCAGTGTTGCCATCGGCGCCCTCTCTTGTCAATCAAAGTCAGTTAGCCAATCAGAAGAGACGGGGTGGGGCCGAACCGCATCTCTGTGTCTGAATGGACACAGTGAGGTGTGACTCAGCTCGGGTGCCCCCATAGCAAGCCACTTGCTGTGGGGGCACTCGGCAGGAGGGAGGGGCCAGCAGAAGAGAAGAGAGACCCGAGAAGAGGAGGATCCTGGCTGCTCTGTAGAAAACCATTTCACAGAGTAGGTAAGTATAACATGTATAGTAGGGGTGTCAAACTCAATTTCATTGTGGGCCGCATAAGCATTATTACTGCACTCAAAAGGGCCGGTTGTATCTGTAAGATTAGATGTCCAGCGCATCCCCTCCCCTTACATTAGATGTCAAGAGCCACCCCACCATCAGAAGTTGAGTCCCCCACCCTCCCTTACATCACAGTGCACCCCCTTTTCTTATGCTGCTGCTGGGAAGAAGCTGAATGCATTGCTTGAAAGCAGAAAGTAAGGGTCTGGAGTAGGACCAGAGGAGGGCTGGAGCTGCAGCTGCAGGAGAGGTGCGAGGGCCACATTAAATGGCCTGGAGGGCCAGATTCGGCCTGCGGGCCTTGTGTTTGACACCTTTGATGTATAGCAATGGTAAAAGCTACTTTAACTTTTTGCCTTGTTTGAAAGTCTAGGCACTTAATAGCTCATCAGATTTAACCTGCCTGGCGGTATTCCCGAGTCTGACTCGGGGTTAGATTTTCCTGCTGCGAGCGGTAACCCCGAGTCTGAGTCAGACTCGGGCTCGCCTCGCTAGATCCACAGGCACTGTTTACTTACCTTGTCCCTGGATCCAGCGATGCCACCGCGCTGTGTGAGCGAGCGGGACCTCACTCGATTCACACAGTGCCTCCGTGTGACGCCGATCTCCGTTCCCTGCGACGTTACGACGCACGGGGACGGAGAACGGCGCCAAATTCAAAAAAGTAAACAAACACTTTACATACAGTATACTGTAATCTTATAGATTACAGTACTGTATGTAAAAAAAACACACCCCCCTTGTCCCTAGTGGTCTGTCCAGTGTCATGCATGTCATTTTATATAATAAAAACGTTTCTTTCTCCCTGCAAACTGTAGATTGTCCATAGCAACCAAAAGTGTCCCTTTATGTCAAAAATAGTTTTAGATCAGCTAAAAAACTGCGGAAATAAATTATAATCACTTGCAGAATTGTGCGATAGCGATTTGTGGGGAAATTCGTCATAAAAAAAAAAAAAAATGACAGCGACAATTCTGCAACTGAGCAAATTTCAGTGATTTTGATTTGATTACATTATTGAATAATTTTTATTATAATTATATTATTATTTGTTATAATTATTTATAATTATTTATTATATTATCATTTATAATTTTGTTTTTAAAAAAATTTCATACCCGGGATGCCTATTAGAATCTTGTTTGGTCAGATTTAAGTGAGTTTTTTCTAAAAATTACAGGCCTACAGTATAAAACGCCAAATTTTCTTGCAAATAATGGTACCGCTTTCAGCATGTTTTTTCTGAAAGAATCATACCGCCAGGGAGGTTAAAACAGGCTGGGTCTATAGGCGTGCTGGGGTGGGCTGTGCTCCCCAGATTTTGGTCTGGCCCCCCCAGGACCAGTGGCATCAGCAGGCAGCAACCACTGCAGTGCACATAACCACAAGGATAAAATGGAAGCATGTAGCTACTTTGCACTCCTAGATCAGATGGGCCCCTTTCACACTGGGGCGTTTTTCGAGCGTTGTTACAGCGTTATTCATGGATTTTCGAGTGTTATCACAGCTTTATTACAGCGTTATTACAGCGTTATTTGAGCAAAGCCTCATCTGCAATCCTAATGTGCTGGTAAAGCACCGCTAAGACCCTAAAGTTTTTGGGAATTTTTGCAGTGCCTCAGTGTGAAAGGGTAAGGCGTTTTTAAAGCACTTTTCAATTCATTTCAGTGGAGAAGGGCATTTTTGGAGCGTTTTTTTTTAGTGCCCAAAAGCTGCTCCAAAGATGCTGCTTGCAGGACTTCTCTCAACGCCCCGCCAGTGCAACGCCTCAGTGTTAAAGGGTAAAGCGTTTTTACAGCGCTTTCAGATCATTTCAATGGAGAGGGGCGTTTTTGAACCTTTTTTTTTAGCGGCCAAAAGCTGCTCCAAAGATGCTGCTTGCAGGACTCAGTGTGAAAGGGTCCATTGAGATGCATGGAGAGAGTTTTATGAGCGTTTTAAGAGCGCTATTTTTAACGCTAAAACGCTGTAAAAATGCTTCAGTGTGAAAGGGGTCTAAGGGCCAGATTCACAGCCGAGATACGACGGAGTATCTCAGATACTCCGTCGTATCTCTCAGAGTATCTATGCGACTGATTCATAGAATCAGTTACGCATAGATATCCCTAAGATTCGACAGGTGTAATTGTTTTACACTGTCGGATCTTAGGATGCAGTACCGCGGCCGCCGCTGGGGGGAGTTCGCGTCGTAAACCAGCGTCGGGTATGCAAATTAGGAGTTACGGCGATCCACGACATTTTTTCGCGTTCACTACGTCGCCGCTAGTCTAGTTTCCCGTCGCAAAGTTAGTCGTCGTTTTGGGTGCCTTAACTTTACACAGCACACGTATGTGCTGTATAAAGTATGGCCGTCATTCCCCCGTTGAAATTGAAAAATTCACGTCGTTTGCGTAAGCCGTCCGGAAATACGGAATTACGCTACGCGCGCCGCCGTTCGAAAAAATGACGTCACTTCGCGCAAAGCACGGCGGGTAATTCAAAAGGGAGCATGCCAAGTAGGTCCGGCGCGGGAGCGCGCCTAATTTAAATGGCATACGCCCCTTTGAATTACGCGGGCTTACGCCATAGGCCGCCGGCATAGGTTTTCATTGCAAGTGCTCTGTGAATCAGGCACTTGCAATGAAAACTTGCGGTGGTGTAACGTATCTACGATACGTTACGCCGCCGCACTTCTACCTGAATCTGGCCCAAAGTCTATACTAAGTTCACTAGCTGTAGCTGAGAATTGATGCTTAACCACTAGACATCTGGCCGGTCACCAAACTCTGAGCACACAAAGGGTTACAAAAGTTTTCCATTTAAAGTGCAAACTTTGCTAACATTTAAAGAGCACTAAGAGGCAGCCAGTGACATTAATAACATTTGCTGCTGTTATATTGTTTGCAATTAAGTTTAGTCAAACACTAAAATCTACCAATAAATTAAATGAACCCCACACCCTCGTGTTTCAGGATGATGAGAAATTCTTCTGTTTAATGAGCCAAAACTCCCACCTGTAATGTATTTAATTAGAGATATTTCTAGAGGTGGATTCTGATTTCCACCAAAGACAGAAAACAGTTGAAGAGGAAAATCAAACTATGCACCAAGAAATGGTATTTATTCCCTGGAGTTATATTTTCTGCGCCATGAATGACCCTGGAACACAGCGATGCCTATGTGGATTCTTTAGATATAATGCAGCAATTTTTTAATACATTGAGAAGCCAACATTTTAGCCATAAACATTGTACTCATGGAAAGACTACATCTAAAAAAAGTATATCATTGAAGCGTGAAGAAAAAGTAGAATAATCCCTGCACATGAGGGTGTCAAAAGGGAGAATTCAGCATGCATTCACCACGCAGATCTCTGAGATGAAGGGCACAAGGAATATATTGACCTATAGGACTCAATTTACACATTAAGTCCTGGCAAAATGAACCATACCAAAGTGCTTCATGCTTTGATGCTGTAGTCCTAATTCAATTCAATGTCTCCAAGGGAATCCACCTGCTTGGGAATGTTCTGGTGTATGGGATACAATGTCACATATATTTGATTAGACATACATTTTACTATTAGCACCCTATCATTATCTCAAGCCTCGTACACACGACCGAGTTTCTCTGCAAAAACCAGCAAGAAACTTGCTGGGAGATATTTTTTTGCCGAGGAAACCGGTCCTGTGTACATTTTCGTTGAGTAAACTGTTGAGAAACTCGGCGAGCCAAAAAGAGAGCAAGTTCTCTATTTCCTCGACGGGAATGGAGAAACTTGCCTTGTCGAGTTCCTCGACAGCCTAACAAGGAACTCGACGAGGAAAACGATGTGTTTCGCCCATCGAGTTCCTCGGTCGTGTGTACGAGGCTTCAGTCTTACCTCCACCTTCTTATTAGAGCATTGAAAAAGGAGGGTTTGTGGGACTTTTAATGAAGCACATGGCCCAGGGCTCAGTGCCTCCATCCCTAATTTGATTCAAGAGAAAAAGAAGGAGGTTGGGACTTACCACTTAACCCCCGGACCTTATTTCTGGTCAAAGACCAGAGCAGTTTTTGCGATTCGGCACTGCGTCGCTTTAACTGACAATTGCGCAATCGTGTGACGTGGCTCCCAAACAAAATTGGCGTCCTTTTTTCCCCACAAATAGAGCTTTATTTTGGTGGTATTTGATCACCTCTGCGGTTTTTAGTTTTTGCGCTATAAACAAAAATAGAGCGACAATTTAAAAAAAAATGAATATTTTTTACTATTTTTTTTTACTTTTTTGCTATAATAAATATCCCCCAAAAATATATAAAACAACTTTTTTTTTTCCTCAATTTAGGCCGACACCTATTCTTCTACATATTTTTCGTAAAAAAAATCGCAATAAGCGTTTATTGATTGGTTTGCGGAAAAGTTATAGCATTTACAAAATAGGGGGAATTTTTATGGCATTTTTATTAATATTTTTTTTTTACTAGTAATGGTGGCGATCAGCGATTTTTCTGTAACGAGCGATCGCGTGTGCCCGGCGGCGATCGTGCCCGCCAGGCATGCGCACGGGAGTAGTGGGCGAGCGTGGGGCGCGCACGCGCCCCTAGTGGCCTGCGCGAGAGCCGACGTATAGCTACGGGGTCTCACGCAGGGGAGCCGACCTGCCGCCATAAAATGACGGCGGCTGGTCGACAAGTAGTTAAATGAGATGCTAACACAACAGTAAATGGATGGTATTATGTAAGAACACACTATTAAAACATATATATATATATATATATGTGTATATGTAAGTAGAATCGTGATAGTACATATAAGTAATACTATCAGGAGCTGATTTTATTAAGCATCCTTATCAATAAAATAAAAAAAAAATCATAATTACAGTAATTTGCACATATAATAAAACATTGCATGATTGTTACAATAAGATCATAACACAATAAAATATGTGGATGTGGGGTTAAGAGCTGATAGTGTGGATGTATTGTATACAGCAAAACAAATTCATGGTTGTCAAAAAAATCATATAGAAATAAATATATATATATATATATATATACACAATTTTGAACATGTATGTAAATGCATAGTTGTATTACTATGTAAAAAGGTAAAAAAAAAGATGCGCAACCTAAAATATTGCAAAAAAAATAAAGAAAATTTTTTTTTTTTTTAATATTTTGAAATAAAGGAAAAAAAGTCCATAGGGAACAACAAAGTCCAATTAAGATGAAAAGGAAGAGTCCAATTATGAACACCTCCTAAAATTTGGTGGTGATCCAGGAAGCAAATATACAAATCTTCCTCCTTTGTTTCCAAGCTGCAAACACAGGATACTAAAAGTGCAAAGAGGCCGCTTAACTGATAGATCTTATGGACTCAGTATCAAAAGATATCCTCCTGGTAACAGCAGCGATCTGGTCAACCTTCCATCACTGAATCCACTGGTCAGCTGGGTATGTGTTTAGCAAAAAATCCTTTGCCGTCTCAGTGCAAGTGGAGTGGTTCATATCTTTCCTCTTCATACATATGGTCCCCTGTATTGCTGCATGAACCACTCCACTTGCACTGAGACAGTGAAGGATTTTTTGCCAAACACACACCCAGATGACCAGTGGATTCAGTGATGGAAGGTTGACCTGCTGTATGCTGAAAACAGGACACAGGAGTGTAGAATGAACTGCAGTCCTGTGATCCAGAGGAGAAGTACAGCCAAACAAGGTTTGGCTGTACTTCTCCTTTAACTGTTCTCCAGACCAGTCTTGTTGCCACCTATTTTTAAGACTGGAGGACCTTTTGAGGGTCCAAATAATGGACAGCTGTAGTAGCCAATAGTGCCCACATCACCAGGACGCAAAGGCGGAGATTTACTAAAACTAGTGCACAGGAATCTGGTGAAGCTGTTCATAGTAACCAATTAGCTTCTAGGTTTTATTGAACCAGCTGAAGTTAGAAGCTAATTGCAGGCATACCCCACTTTTAAGTACACAATGGGGTTTATTTACTAAAGCTGGAAAGTCAAAATCAGGATCACTTCTGCATAGAAACTAATGAGCTTCTAACCCCAGCTTGTTCAATTAAGCTTTGGTAATAAAACATGAAGCTCATTGGTTTCTATGCAGAAGTGAGCCTGATTTAGCACATTCCAGCTTTAGTAAATTATCCCCATTGTGTACTTAAAAGTGGGGTATGCCTGTAGATACTATCCACAGCTACACCAGATTCTGTGTGCACCAGTTTTAGTAAATCACCCCCAAAGTGTGCACTGCAAGAAGGACTATCCCACTCTGCAGGCAAGGAGAATAAAGAATCAGACTGAGCCTTTCACCAACCACCATTTCACATAAGTCTTTTTGGGGCTTTAGTTACGACGCACAGGGGCGGAGATCGGCGCCAAATTCAAAAAAGTAAAAACACAGCACACATACAGTATACTGTAATCTTACAGATTACAGTACTGTATACAATAATTAAACACCCCCTTTGTCCCTAGTGGTCTGCCCAGTGCCCCGCATGCACTTTTATATTATAAATACATTTTTTTCTGCCTGGAAACTGGAAATTGTCCATAGCAACCAAAAAGTGTCCCTTTATGTCAAAAGTGGTTTTAGACCAGCTAGAAAACAGTGATAATAAATTAGAATCACTTGCAGAATTGAGCGATAGCGATTTGTGGGGAAATTCGTCATCAAACACTGAAAGTAATGACAGCGACAATTCTGCAATTGAGCAAATTTCAGTGTTTTTGATTTGATTACATTATTGAATATTTTTTATTATAATTATATTATTATTTGTTAGAATTATTTATAGTTATTTATTATATTATAATTTATGATTTTGTGTTTCAAACTTTAATATACCCGGGATGTCTACTAGACTCTTGTTTGGACAGATTTAAGTGAGTTATTCCTAAAAATCACAGGCCTACAGTGTAAAACGCCAAGAATTATTTACTGCATATACAGAATGATTTTACTGTTGTGGGCTTAGTAACACTTTAAGTAGCAGCAACAAAAGCAGACACAATCTTGTAAAAAATTAGTTTTCCCTTCGAAACATGTCAGCCAGCAGTGGTTCTTATGTCCTCCCCTTCATCACCTTGAGACTGTCGATATCAGACCGATTGCCATCAGTTTAAGGCTTTCACATTGCGGTTTTCTTCCACATGCTTGTGAGTGTTTTTTAATTCATTCTTATAATAAACTCATCAAAGGATGATGCGCAAGGCTGGTGCGCCCTCTTTCTTTATTCCTTATCTCACTGCAAGGATATTCCTATCCTGGAGGGCAGCAAGGCCTGAGAGACATTATTCATCCGGAACTTTAAATCACCTGACCAAAACACTTGTGTGCAAGAGTATTTGTTTGCGGCTATCAAAAAAGATGTAGAAGGTTTAGTGAGGGTTTGTAAGTAAACAACTTTATAAAAGAAGTTTGTTGTCTCCCCTAAAATGGTTAAAAAACTTATGGCCCGTACACACGATCCGAATATCGGACGAAAACGATCGTCCGATGAAGAATCGTACGATTTTCGGATCGTGTGTACACTACTTTCGAGAGCCGATCATCCGATATTTTTCGATCGGACATGCACGAAAATTTTCCTCGTACGATGTAAGATCGTACGATTTTCGTTTAGTCAGTACAGTTGTCGTCCGACAATACAATACAAATACATTACAACACATGACATCACTTCCGATTATTTTTTTCGGTCGTACGAGAATTTTCATGACTTTAATAACCTATTTCATTTTACTTGCGACTATTAAGCGAAAAAAGTCGTACGATCCGTCGTACGATATTCGGATCGTGTGTACGGGCCATTAGGCATATTTAGTTTAGAAATAAGCTGTCAATATCAATGTTCATATTTAAAAAAAACTTATTTTTTTAATGGCATGGTCTTTCTTAAAACTATTCATATCCATTATTAGATTTGCCAAAGAATATTATACATATACCTTGATATTATGGAAATACCCTGAACCTAGCCAACTGCCCTTGTGCAGGCACAAAATTGGCAATGGCTGAGCTGGGTTTACACCAAGTTGGATTTTGTTTGACCTTTTTTATTGTAAGAACATTGTAAGAAGGTTCAGTTATTTTTCTAATCAGTAGTGGGGTCAAATTGTAATTTGTTTTTGATTGCAGTGACAAGAAAATTCAAAGAAGGATGACATTTTTTCTCGTATTTCTAACAGTGTATTTGGTTTTTGTTTGGTAAAGTCTATTAATTCCAAAATCAAATGTTGAATGCAAACTAAATCTTAAACTACTTTTGAATGTCGTTCGAATGTACAGAGAAATTCTATTTGAATTTTCACACAAATTTTATTTTGAAAATTCTACTAGTGTATACCCAGCTTTACTAAGAAGGGTTTGCATTCCTCTGAATCAGAACCATGGTAGCTTAAGTGAAAAAAGTGAATTTGATTCAAATGAGTCTCCTTTCAATCTACGGTAGTTAGTAACACACCTTTTGTTGACATTGCTTGGCCAACTGAAATGTGACCATTCAGATACAATAGGGTTGTTTTACTAAAGAAAATTAGACTATTCACTTAAAGAGGTGTTCCGCCCAAAAGTGGAAGCTCCACTTATCTGCCTCCTCCCCCCTCCACTACTGCCACATTTGTCACCTTTTGGGGGGAGTGGGTACCTGTTTTTGACAGGTACCTGTCTCCACATCCAGGAGATTTTGCCGTGGTGAGATCACTCAGAAGTTTGGCCCTCCACCTATCCCCCCCCCCACCGGGCCATTCAGAAAGCGCAGCGCGTTTAGCGCATGCACAGTAGAGTACCGGCTGTGAAGCCGCAAGGCTTCATTGCCGGTTTACCTTGCAGGCAATGGCAGCGGCAGCACCCAAGAGCTGATGGGGTGCCAACATTACTGGATTCCAGGACAGGTAAGTGTCCTAATATTAAAAGTCAGCAGCTACAGTATGCGTTGCTGCTGACTTTTCATTTCACTACATTCACTAAGGTAAGGAAAAAATATTTGTGCAGCAGTCTTTCAAACGCAATTTTTTGGGGAAAAATAAATTTCACTGAATTTAATAAAAACTAAACAGAAAAGTTAGCCAACTTTTTTTGTATATTGTGAAAGATGATGTTACACCGAGTAAATAGATACCTAACATGTTATGGTTTAAAATTGTGCACACTCGTAGAAGGGCGACAAACTATGGTACTTAAAAATCTCCATAGGCGACGCTTTAAAAATGTTTAACGGTTACATGCTACAGAGGAGGTCCTTTGCTAGAATTATTGCTCCCGCTCTAACAATCACTGTGATACCTCACATGTGTGGTTTGAATACCGTTTACATTTGTGGTGGCGACTTATCACAGGGACGGGGTGCTTTAAAAAAAAAAGTCTTATTTATTTTATTTTATTTGACATTTTTTACACTGTCCCTTTAATAATAAAAAAAATCTGATCACTTTTATTGCTGTCACAAGGAAAGTAAACATGGAGGGATCTTGGGTCTAAAAGACTTCAAATCCTTTCCTTTGCACTTAAAAGTATTCAAAACGGAATTCTGACTTTTTTTACATTGGTACCATTGGCAGTCAAGTAAACCAGAAGTGACACATGACATCGCTTCCGGGTTTTTACATTGAAGACCCAATTGAAGCCGATTGTTCGGGTCTCTGGAGCTGGCTGATAAGCCGGTTGGTCGCTCGGGTCTCCCGGTGGGACAGCCCAGACCAATTGTCAGCATTTAGCGATGGCATACTTTGACAATTATATGTACCCAAATAAAATTGTTATCTTTTTTTTAGACAGAAAAGGCTTCTTTTTTTTTTTTTCAATCACAACTGGGTTTTTATATTTTGCTAAATAAATGAAAATAAAAACATGTTTTTCTTTATTTCTGTTTTAACATTTAGGAAATAAATAAATAATTATTTCTTCATAAATTTAGGCCAAAATGTATTATTCTAAATTTCTTTGGTAAAGAATAACTCTTACCAGTGTATAGATGTATTCTGTAGCTATGGAGTTTACAAACTATGGTGTATGCTGTATATATCTAAAAACAGATCAATCCTAATGTACTGAGGGCCTATGTCATTTCTTTAGGTCCTAAAATGCCATTTTGGAATGTAGTCAGTCCAAGGTATTTAGTAAGAGGCAAGGCAGTTTTGAAGTAGTCATTTTTGTCACAATGTTTTGGTAAATGGAGAAATTCAAAAGATGTGTTTTGTTACCTATCAGAGAGATCAACACAATTGTACACAATGAATGGCTATGAATGAAAGCCATTCATTGTGTACACTTGTCATGTGATCTGCTGTGACTAGTCACAGTGATCACATGGTACCAGCAGTGGTCCAGTACACTGATTTGTCATCCGCCGTGGCCTGTGGGCAGACAGATGACAGATCGCGGGGTAGCATGGCCTGTGGGGCACACGTGAGGTGCAATCCTGGCAGGATGTCATATGATCACAATATATATATTTTTTTTTTACTTGAACAAGGGGATTATCGTAACAGCTTCATTACTAAAGGATTGATGACTTGTGTAAGCCCATTTAATTACTCAATAGCAATGAGTAGTATCAAGTATCAGTATTAAGTATAATAGAATTCAAGTTGTAGACATTATTTACATATGAATCCCCTCCTAGTCAGTTGGTTGGGGCAACTAGGAGCTCCATTGAACATGTTTTAAATTGTTACCCTCCTTCCTACTGAAAGGAAGGGTCCAGAGGGAAACTCCATTTGAAATAAAAACTGTGATGTTCCTCGGTGCGCTCATCATCCACCTGGTAATCAACTTCCTCTCCTCTGTTCCCTGAATTAAGGACACATATAGGCAGCATAATGGGCACAGATAGACAGAATGAAGGACACAGGCAGTATGATGGGCACAGACTGGCAGTATGATGGGCACAGATTGGCAACATGATGGGCACAGATAGACAGCATGAAGGACACAGGCAGCATGATGGGCTCAGATAGGCAGCATGGCAGGCACAGATAGGCAGCATGGTGGGCACAGATAGGCAGCATGGTGGACACAGATAGACAGCATGAAGGACACAGGCAGCATGATGGGCACAGATTGGCAGCATGATGGGCACAGATAGACAGCATGATGGGCACAGGAAGCATGGTGGGCACAGATAGGCAGCATGGTGGGTACAGATAGGCAGCATGGTGGGCACAGATAGGCAGAATGAAGGACACAGGCAGCATGATGGGCACAGATTGGCAGCATGATGGGCACAGATTGGCAGCATGAAGGACACAGGCAGCATAATGGGCACAGATAGGCAGTATGGTGGCTACCGATAGGCAGCATGGTGGGCACAGATAGTCAGAATTAAGGACACAGGCAGCATGATGGGCACAGCTTGGCAGCATGATGGGCACAGATAGGCAGAATGAAGGACACAGGCAGCATGATGGGGACAGATAGGCTGCATCGGTGGACACAGGCAGGCTGCATCGGCAGACACGGGCAGGCTGCATTGGTGGGCACAGATAAAGTTGTTAACATTTATTTTTAGAACTTAATTCTGCATAAAACATTTTTCTGTTTCTGTTTCAATGATTTTTATTTGTTTTTCAAGTAAAGATTATATGCGTCAACACAGAGAGCAGCGAACAATCCTCGCATGCTCTGCACATAGTAAGTCGTAATAAAAAGAAAAAAAAAAGGGGGGGGGGAAGGAAAGTAAAACAAAAAAAAAAAGGGGGGGAAAACAATCAGAGAAAAAATAAAAATAAAAAAAAATAATTTCAATCATAACAAACAAAAGTAAGAGGGAAAATGATACTGGGTAACATATGAGCAGGCATCCAAGCATATAGACAATATCACATTACTTCAAATGCTTGCTATACTAAATATAGAACCATTATTGACCCAAATTGAGGGATGGATCCTGAATTGCGGCCCCTCTACATAACATAACTAATACTGAAGGCCAATCAATGACCAATATTTAGATATTGAAGTCCCTCGGAGCCCAAATTCTCCATCAGACAACACATTTTACAGATAGTTAAGATAGCTGAGTCACTTCGTAGGATTCAGGGTCGAGTAAACTCACAACTAGAGGATCTGGGCAGCTCAAAATCATAACAAGTAAGATACCTTCAGCATATATTAAACCTAAATGACCCCGGTAGGGGAGCCCTTAGTCCCCAACACTACAGAAAAGGTCTAGGTTTTAAAAAAAAAATAAAAAAAAATAAAAGGGGAGGGGGGATGGGGGGGGGGTAATTCAGAGAATCCACAAGGGCAAGGCACTAGAGATAGAAGAAAGAAGAAACAGGAGAAGAAAGAAGAGAGAAGGGTGTGTCCATCCGGGAATCTTTGATCGATCGACTGAAGAGGCATCTCTATGTCGCAGGGGCCTGTAAGTAAGTGAGCCAGGGAGACCACGTCTTTTCAAAAAGGGGTTGTTTGTCATTTAAAACGCTCACTATTTTCTCATTTAACATGATCCAGTTTAATTTCCGTTTTAGCAATGTTAAGTCTACAATGGGGCTTTTCCAAGCTGTCGCAATAGCTATCTTAGCAGCTAAAAAAATAAAAAATATCAAAGTCTGGGCATGTCTGGGAATATTATCCACTGGTTTGTTTAGGAGGGCGACTGAGGCGTCTTTAATGATATTCACCATTGTGACCGAAAGAATAAGCGCGTGGACCCTGATCCAAAAGCGACGCACCCTAGGGCATGTCCACCACACATGAAGTGGTGTGCCCACCTGCCCACAACCCCTGAAACAGGAGGATGAGACACCAGGATACATTCTGGAGAGTCGCTCCGGCACCAAGTACCATCTGGCTTGTACCTTGTAACCCGCCTCTATCAAAGCCACATTGAGGATGCCTTTATGAATTCTTGTACTCCAACTACGCCAATCCCCCGCCTCAGGGCTAATGTTCAAGTCCCTCTCCCATGCCACTTGATACGGGAGCCTAGTGAGAGGTGTGGTCAGCTGTTTATAGAGCGTAGAGATGCCCCCCCGGAGAGCCGAGTCCTGCACACACCTACTCTCGAAGGCAGTGCGCGTTGTCAAGTCGGACCCATTGTTCTCTAATGAACGGAGAAAATGCTGAATTTGCTGTAAGCGGTAACTCTCCGAGGAAGGCATCTCCAAGCTGTCTAAGTAATATGATGACGGGCGTATTCCCCTGTGGTCAAAATAATCTCCTATCCGTAATAATCCCTTGTTGACCCACCATCTAAATCCGTCGGGACGCCTGCCCGGAGGAAACCGAGGATTGCCAAACAGGGGGGCCACTGGGGTATGTGCTGACCTTAGAGCCCATCTTCTACATCCCATTTCCCAAACATTAAGGGAATGAGAGAGTGTTGGACTCAAAATCGCTTTACGGTATTTAGGGGATGTCCACAGGACAAGGTCCATAGCTAATGGAGAACACGCCTGAGCCTCCAGGGAGACCCACTCAGGACAATAGTGACGGCTGTGTATTTGGGTTAATTGAGTCAACTGTGCTGCTAAATAATACTTGCGAAACTCGGGCACTCCCAAGCCCCCCTCCTCTTTGGATGTGTATAATGTTGTTCGAGCTATTCTAGGGCCTTTCGGACCCCAGATATAGTGAAAAATTTGGGATTGAAAGCGGCGTATATCAGCGGCAGGTACTGGGATCGGCAGAACCCGAAAGAAATACAATAACGTGGAAGAACAATCATCTTAACTGAGGCGATTCTGCCCACCCAGGACAAGCTTATATCGGACCATGTCTTCACGTCTTCAATCAAGCGGGCAAATAGGGGCGGGTAGTTAGTCTTGAATAATGTGGACACATCGGAAGTCAATTTAATGCCCAAATAAGAAAGGGACGATTGTTGCCACTTAAAAGGGAATTGAGCTTTAATACTTTCTAACGTTGAGGTTGGCAAGTTTACATTCAGTGCCTCCGACTTGTCCCGATTAATCAATAGGCCCGAAATTTTACCGAAACGGTCTAATAGGGACAGGAGATTCGGTATAGTGGTATGGGGAGATGTAATAAACAATAGGAGGTCGTCCGCAAATAATGCGCATTTATGATACTTCCCCCCACTTTCTATACCCAGAACATCCGGATGATGGCGGATTGCTATAGCTAAGGTTTCAAAGGCTATGACAAATAGAATGGGGGATAATGGGCATCCCTGCCTAGTGCCCGAAGAGATCGGTATCAAGTCGGATTTGTGACCTCTCAACAGTATTTGCGCAGAAGGGGAGCTATATAGAGACTGCAAAGAGGCCAAAAAGGCTGGGCCAAAATTCCATTTGTCCAATACTCGAAATAGAAAGGGCCATGACAAGGAATCAAATGCTTTGCAGATATCTAGGGATAGCAACATCCCTTTTCGGTGTAGTCCCCCATCCCACGACGAGCGTAATATGGATATAAGATCAATCGCCCTCCTGATCTGGTCAGCTGCCTGTCTATGGGGCAGAAAACCCACCTGGTCAGGGTGAATATAGTCGGCCAAAAATGTCAACATCCTATTTGCCAAAATTTTTGTAAGTAGTTTTAGGTCCGTATTAATTAAGGATATGGGTCGGTAATTGGCTACATCACTATGGTCCTTGTGGGGTTTGGGAATAAGAGTTATAAAGGCTCTGTTAGAATCAGAGTCTATGGGACCACCTTTCTGTATATCTCTAAAGACGCGCGTTAGGGAGGGAGCCAGTAGGGTGGAAATTTTTTTATAATAAAGGGTCGTGAACCCGTCCGGTCCCGGTGCTTTACCCTTGGGGGCCTGCTTAATAGCAGCCAGAACCTCTTCAACAGCGATATCCCTATCCAAGAAGGCTTTGTGTTCCTCTAATAAGGATGGAATGGGCAGATGTTCGACAAATGCATCGAACTCCTGTTGCCCTGTGTCCTTGCCACCATTATATATTTTATTATAATAGGAATGGAATTCCTGCAGTACCACTTTGGGATTCTGAGTAAAGGAACCGTCGGATCTTCGGATTTTAGGAATGTGGGGAGGAGGTCGTCTAGGGGCCAACCTTGTTGATAACAATTTACCTGGTTTATCCGACTGGGAATAAAATCTTGCCTGAGTCCAACGTAGTTGTTTTTCTGCTGTCGTAGTAAGGCATATGTTTAGTTCCAAACGGGCGGTCTCAATTCTATCCCTTAAGTCACGATGGGGATTACGTTTGTGCTCTTTGAGAAGGGCAGCTAACTCATCCTCTTTTTGTTTCAACAAGGCTTTGTAATGTCTCCTATACCTGGCTGCTATCTGGATCAAGATGCCTCTGATCGTAGCTTTGTGTGCAGCCCAGGTACACATTGAAGAAGTATGCGAGGGGTCATTTAAAGCAAAAAATTCCTTTAACGCAATTTCAATATCCAAGCATGTAGCCGGATTGCTGAGGTGGGACTCATTTAGACGCCAGGTATAGGAAGCTGTGGGACAACGCAGAGAAGTAAGAGTGACCACTACAGGGGAATGATCTGACCAGGAAACTTCTAATATTTTGGAGGAGGTGCAAGCTGGTAAGGACCTAGCAGACGTGAAGACATGGTCAATTCGCGAATAAGACAAATGTACATGCGAATAAAAAGTATAGTCGCGGTTGGAACCATTGAACTCTCGCCATATGTCAATCAAATCATTGTTGTGTAGTAGTTTCGCAAATTTGGAACCGAGTTTCGAGGGCCTCAAAATTTGGGATCCTGGTGGGCGTGTCTTATCGAGTATTGAGTCTAGGGCAATGTTTGAGTCCCCACCCATTATCAGTGTTCCTTCAATCAGGCCTGTCAATTGCTGAAGTAAGTTTTGAAAAAAAGGGAATTGGTCCTTGTTAGGAGCATAGTAGGATAGGAATGTTACCAGGGATCCCTCTAGGTTCCCCTTGACAAATATATAGCGCCCATCCGGATCTGAGATTACCCGTGAGGGAGTGAAGGATAGGCTTTTGGCAAGACAAATCGCAACTCCTCTTGTCTTATCTGGAGCACTTGCAAGAAAGAAGGTGGGGTAGTGTTTATGTATAAAAGTGGGTTTGTAGGAAGTGGGGAAATGGGTTTCCTGAAGAAACACTATTTCAGCCCCTACCGATTGGAAATAATTAAAGGCCTTCCGCCTTTTCACTGGTGAATTAAGGCCTTGCACATTGTGCGTTAAAAATTTCACGGGTTTGGGAGTATGGTGATCAGTCATGGTGTGTGGTGGGGTTGAAGTCGCTTACCTTGTCCGACTGGGATACAGTGATCGATCGGTCCCCCGAAGGCTGGACAACCGTTATTCCCGGATGGAACACAAAAGATGAAGAAAAAAGACAAAGAAGAAGGAGATTAGACGCCCTCGTGAGGGTAGCAGCCTGAAGAGAGGATTCAAGGGAAACATCATTAGAGAGAGATGAGAATCTCACATGTGAGTGCATTTCAAATAAATAAAACAGGGAAATAACACAGTAGCCGGGAAACAAACAAAATATAAAAAAAAAAAAAAAAAAAAAAAAAAAACACATACAAAAAAAAAGGGGAATGGTAGGAACAACAACTTAGCCGACCGACCTGGCGGTCAATCAGCGAAGCAGGCCACCTATGGGGCCCAAAATGTCCAAGGTCCCTGCCCCCCGCTAATCCAGCGGGGGGAAGGAGGTTGGAGTAAGCGCGAGGCGCAAGACACAACGACCCGACCCTGAACGGCCAGCAAAAAAAAAAACCCTGAAGCTGGTGAGCTAATGGTCTTGGTGAGAAGGCCTGCAGGGTTAAGACCCCAACATACCTTCTGCTTCTCTGTCCTCTTGTGGAAAGAAATGTGAACTGCGTTATAACACGTATATGAGGCAAGAGGACCTTAATTTTCTGAACATGTCCCAAGCTTAAAGATAAAAAACAAATAAAAAAAAAAACAATAACAAAAAGAGGAAACTAACCCCTGAAGTATCAAACAGACAATTAAACCATCTCTTGGGGTAAGTTCACCAACTATCAATGAGAGACCCAGGATGAGAGCCAGGGAGCCTTTCCTCCAATTCCAATTCTTCTAATCCTCTCTTCACACCATCAAGGCGGTCTGTTTTGGCGGCGGGATCTGCTTCTAGTAGCTCTTGGGGAGTGCCATATTGGCGAAACTGGACGCTCTCTGTTGCCTCTGCCATGGTTTGTCGATGGAACATCCCGGCGATCAGGTGATGTTAGGGGTGAAGTGGAGATGAAGCCCAATCGTTTCAGCAATCTTTCCCCGTCCGAAAATGTAGAGAATGAATAAGATTTGCCTTGCATAAAACATTTTTAAGTGTCATTTCATGACATAATTTATGAGCGCGTGTTTAGGGCGGGCATGGTAGGGGTTGGGTGGGGCAACTGTTGGCGAGTAACCCTTGAGGCTTGGCTAGTAGCTCAGGACTTGAAATTTAGTCCTGGCTATAATAATATACATAATACAATAATATGAATAATATTAATATAATTGAATCATTTAAATTAGTAATATAACTTTTTGTTTTTACAATGGGAGTTTTATACATGGCTACATAAAGCTGCTATAAATGTGACATAATAAATATTTGAAAATGTATAAATAAATGAAAGAAACAGTATGTTCTCAGTGCTGCATGCCCAAAAAAAAAATTGAATAGAGGAAAATGTTAGCTCCTACGCAAGTGCTCACTAATGTAAAACTCAACCTCTCTCCAGCGTTTAAAATGAACCCTTGATGGGAAACTATAATGGTTTAGGGTCAATTGTAGTTTATTTTTATTTTTTTATTATTTTTTTTAAAACACTTGAACACAAGCCTGTTTTACCCTTTCAATGCCATATATATATATATTTATATATTGAAAGATGTGACCACAAATATTTGACAACTTTTGGGTGCTTGAGGCCAGTAAGAGTCAATATTTGGGTCAGGGATTGGGGGGAGGGGGATTTTGGGGGGGACTTTTCGCGGCACTGATACAAACAATCTGGTAAAAGGTATCGATATTTATTTAACAAAGAAAATACATATATAACACAGATGAAATTTTAAGAACAATCCCCACATCATACATCAGAAAGTGATTAACAGACTGTGTTTTAGTGGAATCGATGACCTCGACCGGTTTCGCGGTTTTACCGCTTCTTCAGGAGGAGATTATGTTCTAAAAGGTATATATAAACAGTTGAAATAAACAAGCAGAACATACAAAATATATATACATTATGTATAATTCAAAACAGCGCATTATACAGTAGAGCGAAGCACTCACCCAGGCTGGTCATATGGTCGGACGTGAAACCTGGCAAAAGCCTTCTGTGGCGCGTGGAGGGGGATATTTTTATTTAGACGGGCTCTATTAGGATAAGGAGTAGAATGAATAATATATATATAACAAGGATGGCCAATTAATTATTGAGGTATGGATCACCAGGGGGTGAGGAAGGTGTGTGAATGACCAAACAAGATGAAAAGAACAAGGAAGGGAGGGAGGGGAAGAATTGGAAAGGGGGGGGGGAAAGAAGGAGGGAAGAAGAGGAAGGAATGGGAGAAAGGGAAAGGGGGGGAAAAGGAAAGAAAATAGGGGAAGAGGGGGAGGAAAACAAGAGGAGGAGCGGAAAAAGAGTTATTGGAGCGGGGCAAGGGGGGAGGGAAAAGTGGGGGGGGGGGGGAAGGGGAAGAGGGGAAGAAAAAGAGAGGGTTTTTGGTTGGTGGAAGGGAGAAATGAAAAAGAGGGGAAAAAGGGGGAGGCCATGGGGGGGGGGGGGAGTTGGGGGGTTGATGGTGAAGAGGTAGCGGGATATAGGTGAGAAGAAAAAAGTAAAAAATAAACCTGAAGTGAAAAGAAGTGAGAAAAAGGGGGGGGAGGTGAAGGAAAAAAGGGGGGGCAAAAGTATTGGTGAAGTGTAAAGGGTGAAAAAGATGAGAAAGGTGAAGAAAAAAGAGGGGGGAGAAAAGGGGGAGGACTGGTGAAGAAAAAGAGGGGGGATTGACTGTGATGGGGGATTAGGAAAATTAAAACGGGAAGGGAGATTTTAAAGGGCAATGGAAGAAAAAGGGGGGGAAAAAATTGAAGATGCCAGTGAGAAGCACCAGCAAATATACATCCAAGGTGCAGTGTTGCATAATAGATGATAAAGAATAAAATTCAGAGAAGAAGTGATTGATTAAAAAGATCTATCACCAAGCACTTACTGAAGTTAAGAGTACCCATCACCAGGATAACCAATAAATAATAGGGAAGTTCCCCATAGGGGCCTTACCATCAACATATTGATAGTACACAAATTACTGGGGCACAAAGATTGAGGTGGAATCAGCCTTAAATAGTAGCTTTGCATTGCCAGGATAAGGGCAATCGCTGTGCAGTCAGTCCAACTAAGAAATCCAAAGAAGGAAAGATTTATCCATGAGGGCAGTTGCCAAATCAAGGGTAGAGCAGTTTTAGTGACAGGCAATCAGATGTACTCACCTCGAATGTAGGACATTCACATGTGTCCCCAGGGAGAGCGTCCGTGCTAACTCACAGAAACGGCTGTGTGAGCCGCTTTTGTAGGTATCCCTGGACGGCGTGTGACGTCATCGAATTGCGACGCCGCCGCCGTCCAACGTCCCACCAACCCATGCACGTGGGTGCGTGGGTGTGTAGCTGCTGACCCAATGGCAGTGCGCCAGGTCATAGGCTACAAGCTGAGAGCTCCAATTGGTGCTCACGGCCGGGGACGACACACCACGCGCCAATAGGAAGGGGAGAAACCAGGTGCACGATCCAATCAGCCAGCCAGGCTGTCTGAGCTCCGAGAATACGCTGTATTGTAAACAGAAATACATGGACATTTGCATTGCAGGTAAAGTGATACACATATTCAATACTGAAATTATGAAATAGCGTGGGGTTACCCCATCACATTTATATATTATTGTATTTATTTTATTATTTGTTTTGCCAGTAAACATTGCTTTCAGGGAGCATACTTGGACTAACAAAAACTTGATGTTTCTTTTTTAAAAGTCTCCTGTTAAATGAAACTACATACTGCCCCCTTGCTTAGTGCTGAGGTGAATTTGCACGGCAGGCAAAGCAAGTCAAACACAGCCTTTCTGGTCAAATGTTGCCTTTTTTGGTTTGAGCACATCTGCATGCATTTGAAAAGAAAATGCAATCTTATACAAGAATGCCCATTGACATGAACCTATAAGCTTTTTTTTTGCATGGTAAGTTTGTAAGTCAATCTTTCATTACTTATACACATATACATATATATATATATATATATATATATATATATATATATATATATATATATATATATATATATATATATATATATATATATATATATATATTTATCTATATTTCTTTATTCTTGCAGAAAAAGTGTGAAATATAAAAAAAATACAGGGTATTTCCATGACACTTGCTCATTTGTCGAGTATTTTGGGCTTTCTATAAAGTCACTTTTTAACTTAGTTTTCAATACAGGGTATTTCCATGATACTTTCTCATTTGTAGAGCACACTGGGCTTTCTATAAAGTCACTTTGATAAAGTTTTAAATAAAAAAAAAAAGAAAGATAAAGGGAAAATCTTCCTATAATCATAAGATGATATATAAGTGATCAAATCTTTGAAAAGTTCAACAAAGATAAAGTGAAAATCTTCCTATATTCATAAGATAATATATAAGTGATCAAATCTTTGCAAAGTTGAACAAAAAAAAAGCAAAAAACAGGTATTAAAGGGGTGGTTCACCCTAAAAACTACTTTTTTTTATTAGACTGGCCCCCCACATTACAATAAGATTAAGGCTATTAGTTTTTTTTTTCATGCTGTACATACCTTTGTACAGCTATTCACCCGTGGCATCCGGGTTGCGAGTCCCGCGGGAGTGGGCGTTCCTAACATGTCTGTGATTGACATTTTGACCAAAAACGAGCTCCCCCCCGTCGCGTAAGCCGCGTCACGGTTGGCGAAAGGAGCCGAACGGCGAGTCGGCGCTATACTGCGCATGCGCATCGCCGTTCGGCTCCTTTCGCCAATCGTGACGCGGCTTACGCGATGGGGGGGAGCTCGTTTTTGGTCAAAATGTCAATCACAGACATGTTAGGAACACCCACTCCCGCAGGACTCGCAACCCCGAAGCCACGGGTGAATATGCTGTACAAAGGTATGTACAGCATCAAAAAAATAATAATAGCCTTAATCGTATTGTAATGTGGGGGGCCAGTGTAATAAAAAAAAGTACTTTTTAGGGTGAACCACCCCTTTAAAGTTACTTCCTGACTGCTTCTGTGTCTACTTACAAATCCATACAGAACATCATGAGCTATGGACAGGCTATACTTTTCTTCTGTGTTATTTACAGCATATTAATAAAGTTATCATAGGCAAGTGTAAAATATAAAACATCCAATTACATTATTATTTGCTGAGCTAAAATTAAATTTAAAAAAGTCCTGTCCATGATAAATAAAGATCATAAATGCAAGAAAAGTATACATATCCTTTACAAAAAACTTACATTTTCCTTGAAACTCCCAGATTTGTATTATTATTATACAGGATTTATATAGCGCCAACAGTTTATGCAGCACTTTATTGTATTGTATTTGTAAATCAAAGTGTTTTATAAACATGGTTCAACCAGTAAAAATTGAAGCAAGTTAAAATAAAATAGTACTGAAATAATAAACTGATTGCCAGACTATTACTGTAGCCGCTGTTTTCTTATTTCTTTCTTCTTTTTTTTTTCTCCTGTAATTTGCTGGCTGAAGGCCAGGCTCTCTCTCTGCGGCTGGCACGTTAACATGCAGCAGGGCTCTGTGCTCCTCTCCCCTCTATGAAAGGCGCACACTTCCTACAATTCAGGCTAAAAATAGATCTGCTTCTGTGAAAAACACCGCTAACAGTTGGCTGCACAACTGCCTCCATGATCTCTGAGCACGGATTCTGCACAGGGAAAAAAAAATCGCTAATAAACTCAAACTGGTATTGTAATTTCAGATGTTAGATTATGCTAAAACTCTGTGAGTCTCTCGGAGCTGTCCAAATGTTCATATCGGCCATCAATTTCCATTTGTAATTCACATAACATACTCCGAGGTTGAGGGTGATGGCAGGGATGTTAGAGAATACATGCTTTTCATCCGAACTCCTTTTAAGATTTGTTCTGTCTCTATTTTCTTTTTTTTTTTAACAAGAACAAAAGTGGTATATAATGTTATTGGTATATAAAATATTTCTTTATTACAAATGTATTAGCATATGTTATTATTCTGTTCACTTATCATATGGTCTTTTTTATTAGCGCTTGAGCTGTATTTTTTCTCTGTCAGTTAGTCTGTCTTACAATCAAAACAATTGTAAGACGGAGTCTACATCATGTGTGACGTCATCAGGCTATGGACCGCTTCAATCTTTTGGGAATGGATGCTGGCTTTTATAACATGCATACTTTTTTCATAACGATGTGAGTGTATAATTAGTTGAAATAAATGATTGCTTTTTATATACTACACCATGAGGCTTTTCTGTTTGCCCTTATGAGTTGAGCAGATACAAGAATAGATGTTTCTGGACTATGAAAGAGTGGCCCAGCTGAACCTATCAGTTTGGATGAGGTCCAGTGAATGTGGTGGAAGATGGGACAGGAATGAGACCTGGAAAGCTTTATTTAACTGCTATTTGACCAATCATTTTATATTGTAGAGGGTCCAGGGCCATCTTTTCCATTGGGCACGCTGGGAAGGGGCCCCGCCTGCCTGGGCGGCCCCACCGGCTGCCCAGCAACCCCAGGAAAAAAATGTGGAGAGTGACAGGTTAGAACTGCCAATGCCCAGTTTGCGAAAATCACAGAGAAGATCCGGTCCTCCATGAGTGCGGGGGGTTGCTGATGTAAGGGGGGAGTGAATGCAAAAATTTAAGGGGGCACTGATATAAAAGTTCCCCCTCCTATATTAGTGACCCCCCTTACCTTAGTGTATTTACTCTACGGAAGGTGGTCTCTGGTCACCAGAGTGCCCCCCACATCAGAGTTCCCCTTTACATCAGAGTCTGCAGGATTCCCCCTTACAATGCAAGGGGGAACTCAGTCTGCGGACCCTGATGTAAGTGGGAAAGAGAAAGCAGTGGACTCTGATATAAGGTGGTCTCTGGTCACCATAGCCCCCCTCCACATCAGAGTTTCCCCCCTTAGATCATGATCTGCAGCGTTCCCCTTTACATAAGAGTTCCCTTTCACTGTAAGGGGGAATCCTGCAGATTCTGATGTAAGAGGAAACTCTGTGCTGGCTGGGTTATAGTAACCTGACCTTCATATCAATGAAGAAATTTTTTTTTTTTACTTTTGTTTAACTTAAACACATTGCTAATAGCACTAGCTATATGTTTATAGTTTAAATACTGACATTTGCATTGTTCGGCACTGAAAAATGTAATTTTAGGTACTTTTTTTGCAGTGGCAGTAAAAAACGTGGTTCTGCCAGTAAATTTTACGATTTTTGCCAGTAAATTCTCGTGCGTGATTGTGTAGACAGGGCCCCAGTGCACTGTATTGCCCGGGGGCCTATAATGCTCTTAAGATGACACTGAGAGGGTCCATAGGTGTGCGCAGCCTATAGCATTAGGGTGTGCACCCCAAAGCTCAGACACACCCTACTGATGACTCTCAATGTTAATTCAGAAAGGTAAGAGACCGGTAAATGACATATTTTATGGCTCCTTCCCCCATTAATCCTAAAACATCTCGGCATCAACAGCTGGCAGGAGAGAAGGGAAGCCAGCAGCTCTGTGGGGGAAAGGGGGGGAGCCAAGGCCGTAGGGCGAATCTGTACTGCACAGGCTGATAAGGGGGTGCCTGGGCACACCTGGCACACCCTGTGCGCACGCCTATGAGAGGGTCAATATTTTCTGGTAAGAGGCTGTGTGTGCTCACTAATAGTGCAGGGTGTGAAAACATTACACAGAGGTTTACTTTTTGGGCACGTTGGAGGAGTTCACAGTTTCTAGACTTTCATATTTGGACTTTTGGAAGATTTAAAATAGCAGTAAAGTTGGTTTGTCAATAAATGGCTGACAGGCAGGTTATTTATGACAGAAGAGACCCTATAGGTTCCTTCTGCCATAAATGCATCCTTCTGCCTGTCAGCTGTCATGTTCACTGAGCCGCGCAAGCGCAGCTAAATAAACATTTACGGCCCTGATCGGCCCCTGATCCATGCCGTGGTGATGTGACTCCCTTGCGCATGCGTGGGAGTGGCGTCATCGTGGCTGAAGGCACAGGACCCAGAAGGAAGATGGAAGCGCCAGGATCGGTCCCAGCGCTGTGCTGGAGGACAGGTAAGTCTGCCAATATGTACTAATATTCTGTGCATACTAGAACATTATGGCATAACCCACCTGGAGGGCCTTTAAAAAAATATATATATAGCAGACATTACTTCTGCTTTAATTTCAATGATTATATAAGCACTATTTATATGCATTTTGGGCTATGCATTTTATTATTATATGATCAAAATGATCTGCCAATGTACATTTGTATGTAAATGTATTATACTATATATATATATATATATATAAAAATATATGTAGCGCCTGTGTACTTTCGTACAGGTGCTGTGTTTAAATTTAGTGGGGAATGAGAGAGTTATGTTGCTCTCATTCATTGATTTGTTGAATTTGGCTGTCGCCAAATCTGGATTGTCCTGTGGGTCGGTCTGTGCTCCGGAGATGCGGTCTCATCTCTGGGCGGCAGGTGGCGCCAGAGGGGTCCAGGCAGAGCCGCTTCTTCCCAGCAGCCAATTGGAGGAGTTTTTCCCTCGCGGGGCATGCTGGGGAGGGGTATTTCTGTGGCGGAGGCCGTTGTTTGGGGTTCTTCGCTGGTTCCTGGTTCCAGGTGCGGCACCCACCTTTAGGGTGTGCGCACATCACGGGCCCCACCACTATGGCCTACCAGGCCGGGGCCGTGTGCTACGCGGAGTTCCTGACTCTGGGCTCTCATAGCCCGGAGCAACTGATGCTACAAAGGGGCCCCAGTGACTTACTGGGCCCCCACTTCTATTGAGAAGATCCCAGGCTGGGTGCTGTTCGGTGGGGGATCGGTCTGAGGAGAACCCAGAGGCAGGTGATCCAACAGGGCTTGAACAAACCATCCGGCATCTGGGTACCGGACACTGACAGGTTGTATTCAGACTGTCAGTCGGTGACCCCAAAAGACATACTGGGAGGATTCGCTCTATCGTTCAAACTTTCAGGAACTAGGCCTGTGGCAGAGGTCTCACTTTAATATCTCAATTTAATTAGAGCCAAGTCGGTGGCAGAGACTTGTTCCTTCCCAGAAGCTTTAAGTGGCGCTCTGGCTGCCAGGCCTGTGAGAGAGGTCTGTCCAGGGGCACTTTTACCCACACCGGCTGGAGTGGCGACGAGAAGAATATAATTACAGAGGGCAGAACTGCCTTTACTATCCACAGCCTGATTCTGTGAAGTTGCTCTTCCTTCACCAACCTATCCTGTCTACCTCAAGTTTACATGTTGGTCATGTTTGACCGGAAAATAAAGCATTGAAAACGCAACCGACGGTCTGGACATTCTATTACTGCTCTCTTTTCTACCATCACCCCTAGACACAGTATAGAGGTAACTTAAATATGCCGATCCCAAATCTAATCAGCGGCTCCTCCGGGGGGAAGCGCTACATATATATTTCAAGAATTTCTTTCTTTTAATTGTGGTGATTATGGCTTACAGCTAGTGAAACCCCCAAATTCAGTATTAACATTACTTAAAGCGGGCGTTCACCCAAAAATTAACATTCTGACATTAGCTATATGCCTCCAGCATACTGCTAACATCTGCAGTATGCTGTTTCTTTTTTTTTTGTACTTATCGTTATACGAGCCCTTGTTATCCGGCTCCGAGCGGGGGATTACTTCCGGGTATAGGCGTTCCTAAGCAAAGAGGAGTTGATTGATGGGCTGCTAAAGCGCGTCATGTCTTCCGAAAATACCCAAAGTCACACTCGGGTGTTTACGGCGCCTGCGCAGTCAGCTTTACATGGCAGGCGCAGGTGCCGTAAACGCCCGAGTGTGACTTTGTGTATTTTCGGAAGGCGTGACGTGCCTTAGCAGCCGTCAATCAACTCCCCTTCGCTTAGAAACGCCCATTCTCCGCAGGATTCCCCGCTCGGAGCCGGTAAACAAGGGCGCATATAACGATAATTACAAAAAAAAAAAAACAGCATACTGCAGATGTTAGCAGTATGCTGGAGCTAATGTGAAAAAGTGGATTTTTGGGTGAACCTCCGCTTTAAGACCAATAAAAAAAAAAGATTTTTAATACAGAGATGTTAGCTTACTGAAAAGTATGTCCATGTACAGTATAGTATGCAATCAATACTTGGTTGGGGCTCCTTTTGCATAAATTACTGCATCAATGTGGTGTAGAATTGTTGGGTCTGGTGTCTCTCATCTTCCTCTTGACAATACTCCACAGATTCTCTATGGGGTTTAGGTCAGGCAAGTTTGCTGGCCAATCAAGCCAAGTAATACCACGATCATTGAACCATGTATTGGTACTTTTGGCAGTGTGGACAGGTGCCAAGTCTTGCTGGAAAATGAAATCAGCATCTCCATAAAGCTGGTCAGCAGAGTGAAGCATGACTCTAGAACAGTTATGGGGAACCCTGGCACCCCAGATGTTTTGGAACTACATTTCCTATGATTCTCAACTACACTGCAGAGTACAAGAGCATCATGGGAAATGTAGTTATAAAACATCTGGAGTGCCAAGGTTCACCATCACTGCTCTAGAATTTCCTGGTAGAGAGCTGCACTGACTTTGGACTGTATAAAACACCGTGGACCAACAGAAGATGACATGGCTTCCCAAATCATTACTGACTGTGAAAAATGTTGCATTTCATTTGGAAATCAAGGTCCCAGAGTCTGGAGGAAGAGTGGAGAGGCACAGAATCCAAGTTGCACGAGGTCCAGTGTGAAGTTTTCAGTCAGCGATGATTTGGGGAGCCGTGTTACCTGCTGGTGTTGGTCCACTGTGTTTTCTCAAGTGCACAGTCCTCTACCAAGAAATTGGTCTTATGTAATGTTCTAATTTTCTGAGATACAGATCCATTTATACATATATATATTATATATTTAAAATATATACATAACTAGCTAAAGAGAGCTCCTCTATCATCTACCCAATTGCTGGTTGCCTTTATTAGGCCATCCTGTATGTATTGTTCATTCTGTACAGATACAATCATTATCTCCCTTATGTACAGCTCATCCTTTACACATAAAACTATTACCCTCTCACCTTTTGTACTATTATTATTTGATATAATGTTTCCTAAAAGGTTTCTTAATCCATGTGCCATTTGTGTGTCCAGAATATAAAATAACAATAATAAAAATAAGAATTATTTTTATTATGTCTTTACATGTCACATTTATCCTATCCTTTTTCTACACTTCTACACACAAGAAGAGTTCTTGGCCCGGATTCAGAAAGAAGATACGACGGCGTATCTCCTGATACGCCGTCGTATCTCTGAGTCCGGCCGTCGTATCTATGCGCCTGATTCATAGAATCAGGTTACGCATAGATATCCCTAAGATCCGACAGGTGTAAGTGACTTACACCGTCGGATCTTAGGCTGCAATTTCACACTGGCCGCTAGGTGGCGCTTCCGTTTGTATACGCGAGGAATATGCAAATGAGGAGTTACGCCGATTCAGAAACGAACGACCGCCTGGCGTTTTTTTTTACGCCGTTTGCGTTCGGCTTTTTCCGGTGTAAAGTTACCCCTGCTATATGTGGCGTGTCCTATGTTAAGTATGGCCGTCGTTCCCTAGTCGAATTTTGAATTTTTTATGTCGTTTGCGTAAGTCGTTCGTGAATACAGATGGACGTAATTTACGTTCACGTCGAAACCAATGACGTCCTAGCGACGTCATTTAGAGCAATGCACACTGGGAAATTTGACGGACGGAGCATGCACAGTTCGTTCGGCGCGGGGACGCGCCTGATTTAAATTTTACTTGCCCCCTACCTGCGGAATTTGAATTACGGGGGATTTACGATACGCCGCCGCAAATTTACAGGCAAGTGCTTTCTGAATAAAGCACTTGCCTCAAAAACTTGCGGCGGCGTATCGTAAATGAGATCTAAAGATCCGCTAATCTATCTGAATCTAGCCCAATGTCTGTAGTGTCCAATCAAATTGTAATGTGGCGGCTGTCTTTCTTTTTACTGCCATTGAGCCAGCACCAACCCTGGTGTATGCAGGTATACACATCTCTAGCAGAATGCAGTACCTTGGATCCAATCAAATTCATTTTTTAATTTCCCCAGAAAATAAAAGATGAAATCTGCCCACTGTATGTAACTAATATAAGTTTATGGGAGGAGCCCGGAGGGTATTTAAGCAGCCCACTCACACATGCTCTTTGTCGGTTCAGTGTGCGGTACTACACGTCACTGGGCCGACTCTTCCCAGCTCACCTCATGTCCGTGAGTCTGCGCATTCAATCGCATACGACACTCTCCTGCCCTTCCCTTTTTCAGGGCACTTCTCAGCATATCCTTCTTCAATTAACTACCCATTACTTAACTTAGGTATGCCCGCTTTTCTTGGCATACTGACCAGACCACCAAGGCACACTTCAGGTCTATTTATGTTGTAAGTCTTGTCGCGTATTTATGTGATCCACATCTCTCTCGGTCAGAGGTTAACGACCATAAACAATGTATACGTGTTTTTATTAAATTGCCTACATATCTAACGATAAAGCATTTTATCCCTAAACAACAATTCAGCAATTTATTTATCGATCAAACCTCATGATCAGATAACCAGAAAAAGTTCACAACACAAAAAGTAACACATGGAACATTCTTAAAGTGGTTGTAAACTCTTACAGACCACTTTGACCTACAGGTAAGCCTTGATTAAGTCTTACCTGTAGGTGCAAGAAATATCTCCTTAACCTACACAGTTTAAGAGATATTTGCAAAAAATACGTAGACAGAATTACGTAGACAGCGGCGCAGGCGCACTGAGCGTGCCGTTAATGAATGGACTCATGCCGTCACCGCCGGTGGCTGCGCGCATGTGCGGGAGTGATGTCATCGCGGCTCCGGCCAGTCACAGTGCCGGAGCCGCGATACACAGAAGAGAGATGGTGGCGATGGAGGAGGGGAGTGGGGAGCACTGCAGGGACTTCGATCTCAGGTAAGTAATTCAAAATGAGCTAGTATGCTATCCGCGAGCTTTGCTGCGTGCTGTGAATGGCCGGGCAATCTGTGATGTATCCCAGAAGATAGCAGTGAGGGATGGGGGAGAGGGGTGATCTTCCTTAACACTGTGGCGCTAGGGGAGGAAGTTGGAGCTGGGTACCTGTAAAAACAGGGTACCTGCTCCCCCCCCCAAAAAAAATTACATGCCAAATGTGGCATGTCAGGGGGTCACCAGCACTTAAAGCGGAAGTTCCATTTTTGGGTGGGACTAAGCTTTAAGTAAAAAAAAAAAAGTATTGTCATCATGACACCTTTTATTGTGTAACTACACACTTAGGCCTCGTACACATGACCGAGGAACTCGTCAGAAAAGACACATCGTTTTCCTTGACGAGTTCCTTGTTAGGCTAGCTTGCTTTGCGTACACACGGTCAAGACAAAATCTCCTCGTTCTCAAACTCGGTGACGTACAACACATACAACGGCAGGGGAAGATCGATTCCACTGGCACAACCCTTGGGGCTGCTTTTGCTAATCTCATGTTACTGCGTGTTAAGTAAACGTTTGGTAAGAGACGATTTGCACTTTTCAGTCTGTTACAGCGTGAAAAATGTGTTATCTCCATTACAAATGCTACTTTTACTCCCGTCTCATACTTTATTCTGAGCATGCGCGGGTTTCTTAGCATACACACGCTCGAGTTTCTCGTCAAAAACCAGCCCGACGAGGAACACGACAAGAAAATTGAGACTCCCGTCGAGGAAAAAGAGAACTTGTTCTCTTTTTTCCTCGTCGAGTTCCTCGACAGTTTCCTCTATGAAAAACGTACACACGACCGGTTTCCTCCGCAAAAAAGCTCTGCCACCAAGTTTCTTGATGGATTCTGTTGAGTTTCTCAGGCCTCGTACACATGACCGAGGAACTCGACGGGCGAAACACATCGTTTTCCTTGTCAAGTTCCTTGTTAGGCTGTCGAGGAACTCGACAAGGCAAGTTTCCCCATTCCTGTCGAGGATAAAGAAGACATGCTCTCTTTTTGGCTCGACGGGATCCTCGACAGTTTCCTCGTTGAAAAATGTACACACGACCAGTATCCTAGGCAAAAAAAAAATCCCAGCAAGTTTCTTGCTGGTTTTTGCAGAGAAACTTGGTTGTGTGTACGAGGCCTCAGTCGTGTGTACGAGGCCTTACAGTGCAACCTATTGATGTTCTAGCCCCCTGTGTTAGGCATATAAACAGATGAAAGGTGCAACAATAGTATATCTAGTTTCTGTACAATACGTATCAGCATCCTCCATGGTGAACAGAAGTGTAAGCCTGATGAAAGGAGTCTTGAGCTGTGAAGTGTTTGATATAGCTTTTTTTTTTTTTTTTTTAAGCCGTGAGTGGTATATTGGCAGTCTTTTGCCATTTTTTACCCCAGTATTAGTTCCTGGCTAGTGTGGTACAATACTCCTTTTGCTTCTGTCCCCAGATAACAATGTACAATGTTTTTATTTTATACTGTACATGATATTGAACACATCGGATTACTTAAAGATCACAGAGGCAGCAACACACATGAAAGGACGCGGCAGACTCTGGGCACATAAGCAGAAATAGAGATCAAAGACAATGAACAGAAACTGACTTAACCTGAATTCCCATAAGAAGGGATTTGTGCGCAGACATTTAAAAACATAAACATTAAAGGGACGTTTTACTGCTGGGAGTTCCATACAGCCTCTCTGCTTCCTCAGATATTTATGTGGGCACTGCCTCACCTCAGGATCTCCACCACAAGTCAAATGCCGGTCCTACACAACTAGATTTTATTGAGGATTTGACTAACACTTTAAGATGGCCACGTTTTATAACCTGATTTTACAAATTATTTTACTTAGAGTTGTACAGAAATCCAAATGTTTGGGAATCTCATGACATCCAATATTTCTATAATGCCGCGTACACACGATCAGTTAGTCTGATGAAAACGGTCCAATTGACCTTTTTCATCGGACGAACCGATCGTGAGTGGGCCCCATCGTTTTTTTTCCCCATCTGTGAAAAAACTTAGAACCTGTTTTAAAAATTATCTGATGGTTAAAAAAACGATAGAAAAAAACGATCGTCTGTGGGCAAGTCCATCAGTTAAAAATCCACGCATGCTTAGAATCAAGTCGACGCATGCTCGGAAGCATTGAACTTCATTTTTCTCAGCACGTCGTAGTGTTTTACGTCACCGCGTTCTGACACGAATGGATTTTTAACTGATGGTGTGTAGGCAAGACTGATGAAAGTCAGCTTCATCGGACATCTGATGAAAAAATCCATCGGTCTGTTTTCATCAGATGAACTGATCGTGTGTACAGAGCATAAGAGTTGTATACATTTCCACAAACAAAAGATTGGAAAATGGAGAGTGCAAAATCTGGCGCTGCTGTGCTTGGTAGCCAATCAGCTTCAAACTTCAGCTTGTTCAATTAACCGATTCAGCACCGGAAGATTTTACCCCCTTCCTGACCAGAACACTTTTTACAATTTGGCACTGCATCACTTTAACTGACAATTGCGCTCAGTACCCGGTTTTCCTGGTCCCCATGTGGATGGTCAGGCCCCTATTGGAACACCAGCCTCTCTTGACACTACTCAGGCAGACTCTCCACCGGACAGCTTCCTCCAACAGGACGGACAGCCCAGGACCTCAGCAGATTGGGGACCTAGTCGTTTACTTGGCCCCAGCGGCAGATTAGATTGGGACCAACGTGGTCCCAAAACCAGGATCACTCCGTAACACACACACACCCCGGCCTGGAAGGCCATTTGCCGGGGTGCCGTGGAATGGCTACCCTGAAGGTGGGCGCCACACGGGAAGAAGACCCAAGAAAATGGCGTCTGCCCCATAAATACCCCTCCCCAGCCTGCATAGCGAGGAAGCCTCCTCCTGATAGGCTGCCGGGAAGAAGCATCCAAACCCTTGACTCCGCTGCTGCCACCTGTTGGCCTGGGGTGTGACCAGCACCCCAGAAACGTCAGCATGAGCCCACAGCACAGCCAAAGCTGAGACAGAGGCTCCAAATTTAAACAAATTAACCTGGTCAGAGTCACTTAACTCTCTAACCCCCTCTAAATTTATACTAGCATCAGTTCTGAAAAGTAACCAGGCGCTACACAAGTAATGTCGGCGATCTGCGATTTTTATCGGGACTGCAACATTATGGCGGACAGATCGGACGCTTTTGACACATTTTTGAGACCATTGACAATTTTACAGCGATCAGTGCTATAAAAAAGCACTGATAACTGTAAAAATGTCACTGGCAGGGAAGGGGTTAACACTAGGGGGTGATCAAGGGGTTAACTGTGTTCCCTCTCTGTGTTCTAACTGAAGTGGGATGGGACTTACTAGGGGAAATGACAGATCGCTGTTCATACTTAGTATGAACATATGATCAGTCATTTCTCCCCTGAAAGGATCGGGATCTGTGTGTTTACACACACAGATCCTGGTTCTTGCTGTGTCACAAAAGATCGCAGGGGTGCACTCGCATCGGCTCCGGGGGCAAGCAGAGGGCATGCGCGTGGCTCTGGTGGCACACGCGCGCCCCTAGTGGCCACAGGGCGAAGCAACGTAACATAACATCATTTCACCCAGCCATGCCATGCTGCCACAGTGGTTAAGCTTTGACAAAAAAAAAAACAGAAGCTGATTGGCTACGATGTACAGCTGCACCATATTTTGCACTCTCCAGTCTTAGTAAATCAACCCCAGTATGTAGGCAGGTTACGTGAATCACTGATCGGCAGAAAATGACTGGCTAAACCACAAAGTACTTTTTTAACCTCTATTTATTTTTTTCATAATGCCAAATGCAGAGGTTGTATAAAACATTGTCTGCAGCATAACACTTTTGGAAGTAAAATAGTAAATTTTGTATACAGCAAACTAAAAAGAGGGACAACTGAAGTTGCACAAGAGGCAGAGGGATTTGGAGTCAAAAGAGGGACAGTCCCTCCTCCAAATAAGAGACAGTTGGGAGCAATGACATAAGGGCCACTGCAAAAGTACTATTGAGAGTCACCAGAATAAAAGACTAGCTGTCTTCTTTATTTTTCTAACTTGAAAGGCAAAAACAATACCTGGGATATGGGTGGTATTCTTTACTCTTTACCCTTACTCTATTAGATTATAAAAGCATCTGGAAGAAACTCATTAGTAAAATTATCTACCATTTAAAAATATATATATTTCATTGTGTCATTGGGTTACACAAATACTGGTGTATTTTCAGGATTGCTTTTCATTTTTTATTTTTTTTTATGCTTTTCATTTTTTATTTAGACCATAAAATAAATGTTATCCAATGGTCTACCAAATGAATAGGCTATATATCTCAATCTATATTGTTTATTACATGTTGAATAAATGTATACATGTACATGTATATATACATAAGTAGATTCACAAAGAGTTAGGCCGGCTTATCAGTAGATAAGCCGACCTAACTCTGAATCTACGCCGGCGTTTGTTTTGAAGCGTATGCTCAAACAGAGATACGCTTAAACAAAGCTAAGATAGGCCGGCTTGCGCCGTTCTATCTTAGCTTGCAATGTTTCTGATGGCCGCTAGATGGCGCTTCCATTGCGGCCGGCGTAGATTATGTAAATGAGGGGATACGCTGATACACGAACGTACACCGTCGAATTACGTCGTTTCCGTAAGGGATAGGCCGCCTAAAGTTAGAGCTATGCTCTAGTGGCCTAGCCAATGTTAAGTATGGCCACCGTTCCCTCCGCAAAATTCGAAATGTTAACGTCGTTTGCAAAAGTCATCCGCGAATCGGGATTTACGTAGTTTACGTCCACGTCGAAATCAATAGGCCCGTATGGCGTACTTAGCCGCAATGCGCACTGGGAAATGTAGTCGCCCGACGCATGCGCAGTGTCAAAAAACTTCAAAAAACGTGAGGTCAAGCCTCATTTCCATACAACACGCCCCCCTCCAAGTCATTTGAATTAGGCGCCCTTACGCCCGCTCGTTTGAGGCTACGACGCTGTAAATTAGCAGGTAAGTGGTTTGAAAATCACTACTAGCCTAACTAATTTACGGCGGTGTAGCCTAAACAGGCTAGGCTAGGCCGTCCTAAAGATAAGCCTTTCCAGGTGAATCTACCTAACAGTATCTGTAATCCTCTAATTTCCATTGTTTATTTAAGCTAACAGAGATAACACAAAAATATAATAGATAGATAGATAGATAGATAGATAGATAGATAGATAGATAGATAGATAGATAGATAGATAGATAGATAGATAGATAGATAGATAATCTCATCTTTTTCTTGAATAACAATTTTTAGTGCAATTTCAATCAAATGTATTATTTGCACACTAAATAAGCTTCCAATTCTCATTTTTTTTTATATCATTCATCATATTCACCAAAGAGGAAGGAAATGTGACTCAACAACATCGAGCTGTGTACTGGTAGATGTTAAAAAGGGAAATACAGATTTCCATGCTGTTTCCTGAAGATACTGTACACCGATCTTTCCCACTTCTTGTTACCTATCAAACATCAAAAATACATTGTGTTTCTCAGTTGGACACATTTCACACATTGCTAAATTTTGTATACAGAGTATGAATATTGCAGACTTCTGACATTTATTATACTACTAATTGTACATTGACCCAAAGGGTTGTCATGCTTGCTTTGGCACATACAAATACTGGGGGTCTTCAGCTGCCTTTGTTTTTCAGAGTGCCCCTGGTAACTTGCATGAAATTTATGTTTTGGTAATTCTGCCAGTAAGTCTGTTCTTTGTCAATCTCCTTAAAGCGGAGGTTCCGCCATTTTTTTTTTAGAAGCCAGCAGCTACAAATACTGCAGCTGCTGACTTTTAAAATATGGACACTTACCTGTCCAGCGCGCATGCATGTAGAATTAATGTACCAGTACTAAATCTACAGACACTTACTTCACTTGTCCTCATCCATGTTTCCAAACGTATCCATTAGCAATGCCTTACTTCCTGGACAGACAAGAGGTCATAAAACAGGAAGGAGTTGACCAGCTGACCTCATTTGCACACACCATGCATCATCCACCCTCCTACCTACCCACCCATTCCTAGCTGCACCTTTTTTAAATGAAATGCAATCAATCAGTGATCCCCCTTTTCACTAAATACACAATATACAATCAGATTGCATATAAATACCTCCCAATAACTGTGGAACCTCCGAGAAGCTTCCAGAAGAATGGGAGGGAGGTTAGAAGGAGCTGCCTGGAGTATTGATGAGGGCCCCAGCCAACCCAAGCCAAATGGGCTGGCAGGGGAGGGCACCTCTTAATACTCATGGTCATGCCAGCAGGAGCAGGAGAATTTGGGTGGAAGCTGAAGATGGAGTGCTGAGGAGGCTGTCAGTGGCCCTTGAGGGTAATCCCCTAGTCTAGGGGTTAACCTCAGGCCTGGAGCTTGGGTGCTGGAGGGATCCTCTTACAACACACAGAGAAGTCCTGTCCTGAGGCATGGGAGCAAGAGTAAGGAAAGCAGGAGCCAGCGAGCACATCCAGGAGGTCTCCAGGGAGAAGTCAGCTGGGTGGGCTGCTGAGTGAGCAATCTGGGAGGACTGAAAGCAGCCTGAGAGGACTGGTGAGGGGCAGTCTGGGATAGCTGGAGAGTCAGTCTGGGAGGACTGTGGAAGATTAGACAGGAGGGCTAGTAAAAGGGGCAGCTGCAGCCAGGAGGGCTGCTAATGCCTGATGAGGTAGTGCTAGGATCAGTAGCCACAGGAATGAAGCCAGATGCTGGGACATTTCTCTACACATCAAAGGGGGCCGTGGTCCCTGCCTGTAAAGAACTTTTGCTTCAAAATCTGACTGAGAGCCCTTTTGTCAGATTTATCAAACAGTGTTTCAGATGGGTCTGTGTTGTTTCTTCAAGTGATGTGCTGGAGGAAGAGGAGTGTATACAAGAGTATATATAGTTGAAGGGTCCCTGAAGAAGTTGTTCCAGTCAAGTGGGCATCCCATAATACCCCTATCCCCATCCAAGTTTATTAACCCCTAATAAGATACAAAAAAACAAAGTTGCTGGACTGTTTCCTGGCTCAAGTGAGCCTGTGGAAAGTCAGTGTGCATGGCTGTGCAGGGTGAGGGTTCCCTATTCCCCAGTAGCCCCTATGGGGAATGTGCTACAATTGCTTAAAGGGGTTATAAAGGTTTGTTTTTTATTTTCTAAATAGGTTCCTTTAACCCCCCTGGCGGTATTCCCGAGTCTGACTCGGGGTTAGATTTTTGTGCTAGGATCGGTAACCCCGAGTCAGACTCGGGCTCGCCTCGCTGGATCCACAGGCAGTGTTTACTTACCTTGTCCCTGGATCCAGCGATGCCACCGCGTTGTGTGAGCGAGCGGGACCTCGTTCGATTCACACAGCGTCCTCCTGTGCCGTCGATCTCCGTTCCCTGCGACGTTACGACGCACAGGAGCGGAGAACGGCGCCAAATTCAAAAACGTAAACAAACACATTACATACAGTATACTGTAATCTTATAGATTACAGTACTGTATGTAAAAAATACACACCCCCCTTGTCCCTAGTGGTCTGTCCAGTGCCCTGCATGTTCTTTTATATAATAAAAACTGTTCTTTCTGCCTGCAAACTGTAAATTGTCCATAGCAACCAAAAGTGTCCCTTTATGTCAAAAATGGTTTTAGAGCAGCTAGAAAACAGCGATAATAAATTATAATCACTTGCAGAATTGTGCGATAGCGATTTGTGGGGAAATTCGTCATAAAAAAATAAAAGTAATGACAGCGACAATTCTGCAACTGAGCAAATTTCAGTGATTTTGATTTGATTACATTATTGAATAATTTGTATTTGAATTATATTATTGTTTGTTATAATTATTTATAATTATTTATTATATTATAATTTATAATTTTGTTTTTAAAAAAATGTCATACCCAGGATGCCTACAAGACTCTTGTTTGGTCAGATTTAAGTGAGTTATTCCTAAAAATTACAGGCCTACAGTATAAAACGCCAAATTTCCTTGCAAATAATGGTACCGCTTTCAGTACCTTTTTTCTGAAAGAATCATACTGCCAGGGAGGTTAAGCTAGTGCATTGTTGGTTTACTTACCTTTTCCTTCTAAATTTTTTTTTTCTTTGTTTTCTTTGTCTGAATTTCTCACTTCCTGTTACTCCTCAGTAAGCTGTTCAGTAAGCTGTTCTAAATGACTTTCCACCGCTCGGATGATGGTGGAAAGCTTACTGAGGAGAAACAGGAAGTGAGAAATTCAAACAAAGAAAAAAAACATTTAGAAGGGAAAGGTAAGCTCCCAGCACTGTGGTCATCAGGAAACAGACAACCAGGAAGTGTGGAGATCAGAGAAGAATTACAGCAACTTGAGAGCAAAAACGAACAATGAGGACATGAAAACAGCACTGCAGTAAGGTAAAGGAAGCTATTAAGATAAAAAAAAATTCCTTTACAAACCCTTTACAGGAACCAATTTAGAAAATAAAAGACGAACCTTTACAACCGCTTTAAGGCGAGTCTGGGTTTCTAGTGTGTTGTTGGCTACTTACAAGTAATACCTGCTCCTAGTTTACTTGTTGATCTATATATATCTGACGTTACAAGGCCAAGTTGGTTAGAGTTTGGGACCTTGTGCTTTGTTAGGGTGCTTTATGTGGCTTTACATGTATTTGCAAATGTATAGGAACAATAACCTCTGTATTTCATTCAAACAAAATGTTGAAACAGTTTAAACAGGCTTTTTGTGTTGACTACCTACAGAGTTTGGTGGGGAATATTTATATTGATCCCTTGCATTGTATTCAGGGTAACTAATTATTATACAAGTTTTAAAATAAAGCAGTGAAGGGCTAACGCTACCAACATAACGTGACCATGCGAAATTCAGTAAGTCAGCTCAGTTTACCTTTAGGGCTCATTTCCACGGTTATGATCTCCCTGCAAGTTGGTAAGAAACCAAACCGCACAGAAGCAGCAAGGCAAAGTCTCTATAATTGTATCCACTGTATAGTTTCCATCTAAGGGCCAGATTCTCGTACATCCGCGCAATTTTGTGCGGGCGTAACATATCTGATTTACGTTACGCCTCCGCAACTTAGACGGGCAAGTGCTGTATTCTCAAAGCACTTGCTCCGTAAGTTGCGGCGGCGTAGCGTAAATCGGCCGGCGTAAGCCCGCCTAATTCAAATTTGGATCAGGGGAGCGTGTTTTATGTAAATCTCCTGTGACCCGACGTGATTGACGTTTTTCCCGAACGGCGCATGTGCCGTCCGTGGAATTTCCCAGCGTGTATTGCTCCAAAGTACGCCGCAAGGACGTCATTGGTTTCGACGTGAACGTAAATGACGTCCAGCCCCATTCACGGACGACTTACGCAAACAACGTAACTTTTTCAAATTTTGACGCGGTAACGACGGCCATACTCAACATTGGTACGCCGCACTTATGCCTCATGTAGCAGAGGCAACTATACACCAGGAAAAGCCTAACGTAAACGTTGTAACTTTACTGCGTCGATCGGGCGTACGTTCGTGAATTTGCGTATCTAGCTGATTTACATATTTCAACGCATAAATCAGCTTACACGCCCCTAGCGGTCAGCGGAAAAATGCAGTTACGATCCGACGGCATAAGAGACTTAAGCCTGTCGGATCTAATGAATATCTATGCGTAACTGATTCTAAGAATCAGGCGCATAGATACGACGGGTCGGATTAGGACTTACGACGGCGTACATGGCGCTGCGCCGGCGTAAGTCCTTTCAGAATCTGGCCCTAAGTGTTTTTCTTAGTGGTTTAGCAGAATGCAACCTGCCTTTTTAATCCAGTTTTCAGGGGATTCTAACTTATTGTTTTCAGTGACCCAGTATGGGCTTTAATGTGTCGTTTAATGTTTTAAAGCCAACAAAAAAATTGGATTTAATTTTGTATAAAAGTCCGCTGCTCCTTGTTTACTTGAAATTGTTGTAGACTTACAGCTTTCAATTCATGTATGCTATATAATGCGTTCACTTTGTAAGGGAATTATCCTTGGTGCTTAGTAAATGAGGTGAACTCTGCTGACTTCCATCATCCAATCATGTGCAAACAAAAATGCTGTTTTTATTTTCCATGAACGTGATTGGATATTCTTTGCAAAGCTCTTGGGAAATTAACTTTCAAAGTGCAACTTCCCTTGCAAAGACTATTTGACTTTAATAAACTAACCCTATTGTGTTTTAGTATGCAGCACCTGTCGCCTGTTGTAAAAATGTTCTCTTGTACAAAAATGTTGTATTCTGGTAACTGTATGTGGCTAATACCGGATAGTATAATTTCCTTTTTTTATTTCAAAAGCCTTTATTTATTTATGTCTCCCCTTTTACATGCAGACCAGGGTGACTGCAGGGGAAGCTTGCAATGGTCAGCTTTAAATAAAGTGCCAATTAATCCTAAATTTTTAATAGAAAATACAGTAGTTGACCTCAGCCCCTACCTTGTCTGCTTCCTCCTGTTGTTTAATATATACAGTAAAACCTTGGATTGCGAGCATAATTTGTTCCGGAAACATGCTTGTAATCCAAAGCACTTGTACATCAAAGCAAATTTTCCCATAAGAAATAATGGAAACTTAACCACTTAAGACCCGGACCAAAATGCAGCTAAAGGACCAGGCCCCTTTTTGAGATTCGGCATTGCGTCGCTTTAACTGACAATTGCGCGGTCGTGCGACGTGGCTCCCAAACAAAATTGGCATCCTTTTTTTCCCACAAATAGAGCTTTCTTTTGGTGGTATTTGATCACCTTTGCGGTTTTTATTTTTTGCGCTATAAACAAAAATAGAGGGACAATTTTGAAAAAAATTCTATATTTTTTACTTGTTGCTATAATAAATATCCCCCGAAAATATATAAAAAAAAAAAATTTTCCCTCAGTTTAGGCCGATACGTATTCTTCTACCTATTTTTGGTAAACAAAATCGCAATAAGCGTTTATCGATTGGTTTGCACAAAAAAATTTGTAGCATTTACAAAATAGGGGATAGTTTTATTGCATTTTTATTTTTATTTTATTTTTTACTACTAATGGCGGCGATCAGCGATTTTTTTTGTGACTGCGACATTATGGCGGACACTTCGGACAATTTTGACACATTCTTGGGACCATTGTCATTTTCACAGCAAAAAATGCATTAAAAATGCATTGTTTACTGTGAAAATTTCAATTGCAGTTTGGGAGTTAACCACAAGGGGGCGCTGAAGGGGTTAAGCGTGACCTCATTTGTGTTTCTAACTGTAGGGGGGTGTGGCTGTAGGTGTGACGTCATTGATGTGTTTCCCTATAAAAGGGAACACACGATCAATGACGGCGCCCCACTGAAGAACGGGGAAGCTGTGTTTACACACAGCTCTCCCCGTTCTTCAGCTCCGGGGACCGATCGCGGGACTCCAGCGGCGATCGGGTCCGCGAGTCCCACGGCCACGGTCACGGAGCTTCGGACCGGGTCGCGGGCATTATACAATCACGTACAGGTACATGATTGTGCCCAGCTGTGCCATTCTGCCGACGTATATCGGCGTTAGGCGGTCCTGTTCCACAACCATTTATTCATAAGTCCTTCAGTTCATAGTCCATATAAAAAGATTATAGCGATGTGATAGGTTGTGTAACCATAAAATGTCCATCCACAAATGGAAGCCTCCCCAAGGGGATTAGAATCCAGCAGGAGCTACAGAGTATAAAAGAGAAGAGAGGCACCTCTAAGTGTAGCAATATGGTTACATTTAATGAAGGTACAACATTTAGCAACTCACATGGTCTAAGTATGCAGGCATCCAGGGTAAAGCGATACACATAGACCGTCCTCCTCACCGCCGGCTCTCACCGATATCAGTCTGCAATCGTGACCGGGAAGACTACCCTGCAGTAGAGCGATCTGAAAGCGAGGCTTGAACCGCTCATGGAAGGGACGACATCAATGGTGGTGAGGAGAATGGTCTGTGGACAGCTTTTCCCCCGGATGCCTGCATACTTAGATGTGCCTGTTTTAATCATCAACTATGTGAGTTTATAAACGTTGTACCTTCATTAAATGTAACCATATTGCTACACTTAGAGGCGCCTCTCTTCTCTTTTACACTCAGTTGTGACATGACGCTACTCTTATATGAAAACATTGCTTGTATATCAAGGCAAAACGTATTAAAAAATGTTGCTTGTCTTGCAAAACATTCTCAAACCAAGTTACTCTCAAACCAAGGTTTTACTGTATATCATCCTAAATGAGCCGGTCCAACAATCTCTGATCTGTTATCAGGTGGCTCCATTGCCTTGCAGAGTCATATGGAGCCACCCTTTCATGTGAGCTGGGAAAGGGAGTCACCGCTCCAGGTGGGTCTGCTGAGCAATCAAGAACCTCTCAGGAAACCGAAGGTGCCGGCAATGCACTAGGCAAATGATAGAAACTTCAAAAGGATGGACAGCCGCACTCCAAAAAAACTCTTGAGTTGTCTTTATTTGTAAAATCAATAGAAAATGCACCACAGAAAAACAGCAAAAAATGGGAAAAGAATAGCCTACGCGTTTCACACCAGGGCTCAGTGCTTATTCATGGCTTTTCTCATTTTTTGCTGTTTTTCTGTGGTGCATTTTCTATTGATTTTACAAATAAAGACAACTCAAGAGTTTTTTTTGAGTACGGCTGTCCATCCTTTTGAAGTTTCTATCACTTTCATGTGAGCTCCCAGGGAAGAGAATCCAGAGGGTGACATCAGACAATTACGGGAGGTGACCCATCACCACAATCACCACACCACACAGAAGGTGTATATTTCCCTATGAGACTGTGTAGAGGGGCATGTGTATTTTTCCTCCACTCAGGTCTCAGATTACACTCAGTTCCCTTTTCTATGCTGTGCAGTGTGTGACATCAGATCCCTGCTTTCTGCCTTCTAGAGCTATCAAATGCTGTCAAAATTCTGTTCTTTGAATGGCTGTAGAGGATATAGTGCTAAACAGGTACAACGTATATAGGAGAATTTCCTTCGTCTCATGTATTGCCTGAGGTCCGTCAATACATTGGGTATGTGTAAGGGTTTACAACCACTTTAATGATCTATGCTCTACAGTTTGCCCATAGTTCCACTGTAAGTCTCTATATAATATTGTATTCCATTTTTAAATGGGCACATTTGCTACTTCAAATAGATTTATTCTGGGCATTGTGGAAAAAACGAAGGTACTTAAATTGTACATTTTATGAAAAGAACAGAAATGCAATATAATTTGTTTTCTAGAAAATTCTCTATTTGATATAAATAGTGTATTTATTTCAGTGGGTGCTGACTGTAGCTTGGCTTAATAGCCAAGCTCAGGTTCCAGAGGGAATAGAACTATCAGCCAAGCAAGAAAAAATATTTTGGGTAGAACTTGTCTATAATATCAGTATGTGAACAGTGGTTGGCGAAGCTGTGCTTGCTCATTATGCTGCTGTTTATAACTGTATTTTTACCAGGAAAAATATGCTACATTTTAAATAAAATAAAAAAAACATTCAGCATTGTGTTATAATAGATTCTTTTTATACATGGATCTTAATGAATAATGGTTGTCAATTAATTTGTAAAGTGGTGTTAAAGGCTCAAGGTTTTTGACCTTTATACATGAAGGTCAAAAACCTTCTGGGGCAGATCCACGTACATCGGCGCATTATTGCGCCGGGCGTATCTAAGATACACAACGCCGCTGTAACTTACTTTTTTTTTGTTTGAATCCTCAACGAATTTGCGCCGTAAGTTACGGCGGCGTAGTGTATCTTTTGCGGCGTAAGGGCGCGGAATTCAAATGGAAGTGATGGGGGCGTGTTTTATGTAAATACGCCGTGACGTAAACGACGTTTTTTTTCAAGTGCGCATGCGCTGTCCGTGGGGTTATCCCAGTGCGCATGCTCGAAATTAACCCGGAACAAGCCAATGCTTACGACGGTGACGTCATTCTATGCAAATCTCTATTTGCGAACGACTTACGCAAACGACGTAAAAAATTTAAAATTGTACGCGGGAACGACGGCCATACTTAACATTGAGTACGCCTCAGAACAGCAGCTTTAACTATACGCCGGAAAAAGCCATACGCAAACGACGTAAAAAAATGCGCCGGGCCGACGTACGTTCGTGGATCGCCGTAACTAGCTAATTTGCATACTCGACGCGGATTTCGACGGGAACGCCACCTAGCGCCCGCCGAAAAATTGCAGCTTAGATCCGACGGCGTACTAAGACGTACGCCTGTCGGATCGTTCCCAGATGCCGTCGTATCTTGTTTTGTGGATGCAAAACAAAGATACGACGCGGGAAATTTAAAATTACGCCGGCGTATCAGTAGATACGCCTGCGTAATCCTCTTGTGGATTTGCCCCTCTGTGTGCAGCAGCCCCCAGCCCTCCCTAATACTTACCTGAGCTTCCTCTCTATCCAGCGATGTGCACAAGAGCTGCGCTTCTCCCGGGTCTAACATTCATCATTATCTGAGACAGCAGCGGGAGCCATTGGCTCAATCACAGCCAGGTAGCCAATGAGAGAGTGGGGGGTGGGGCCGAGCCACGGGTTGTCTCAATCACAGCCAGGTAGCCAATGAGAGAGTGGGGGGTGGGGCCGAGCCACGGCTGTTTGTCTTAAGCCTCATACACACGGTTGGACTTCAAACAAACTTTTCCGTGGATTTTTGTCTGAAGGGCATTGGCCGTGAACTTGGTATGCATACACACGACAGGACTTTTTCAGCAAACTTTCCCAAAATCACATGGTTTTTCAGCTCCTTACCGCCACCCTTTGGTCAACTTCTGTATTGTTGTCTAATCTTTTGCATTGGTTCTGAGCATGCGTGTTTGTACTTTGGACTTAAGTCCGATGGATTTCTGTACACACGGCAGGACTTTGCACCATAGGACTTTTGTTGCTGGAAAGTTGTCTGTTTGCAGAGCGAGCTTTTGTCCGATGAAAATCGAAAAAGTTTGTCCGATGGAGCGTACACATGGTTGAATTTTTTGAAAAACCTGCTCATTTTGAAGTTTGTTGGGGTTTGTATGGGGCTTTATGGATGCATAGACAGACCGGGGCTCAGGAGCGAGCATGTACCAGTGACACCAGAGCAAGGGGCTTGCTATTGGGGGCCCTAGAAAAAGAGGGGGAGCCAGGAGCACTGGTGGGGGACCTGAAAAGTAGAGCAGGTAAGTATGACATGTTTGTTACGGGTAGCTATTGGCAAAATGACATATATAATGCTCTCTGTCAATAGCAATAACACAGATGTGTCTGTTTCTTTCAGTCCTCCCTATGGCACAGTTGTATTACCCTTTGATTCTTTCTGTAACAGACCAAGCTGTCCAGTAAAAGTGGCCGTTACAGGGGTGGGACAAACCAAATAAAACTGGTGAGAGTTCTCACAATGATCAAGCTTTTATTGTTATGGTATAAACCTTTTTAAAAAGGGGAACTCAAAAATGAAAAACAAAAATTATATATATATTTTTTGAAATCCAACATAAATACTCTCACATCCCATTGAATCATAGGGGTTGAAATTACACAAATTAAAGAAAAAAAAAAAAAAAACAACTAACACATGGAGAAGAACAAACAGAGAACAATATGGTTCAAGCATTTGACACAAATATTTTAAACATATTACATATTAAATCCAATGTATGTCAATTACATAACTATTTTAAGCACAAATTTGTATCCATTTTGTCAATTCTGTTATTTAAACCATGTGGTGACCTTGTGTTGAGTGTGTATATCCACTAAACCTCACGTTGGAGCACAACCTGTTCAATGCAAAAAAAAAAAAAAAAACGAGTTAAGATTTCCTTAATGAATGTCTCTGAAATGTAACATGATTGGGTATTCTTTGTAATTCAACAGCATTCACTAAGCTCTAGGGAAGATTCCTTTACAACAGTGGTCTCCAAACAGTGGCCCGGGGGGCTAGATGAGGCCCTTTGCTTGTTTTTATGCAACCCTCAGGGGAATATATCCCCTATCATCAGCAACAGTCAGACATAGTTCCTGCCACTGACACCAACAATGTGGCATTATTTTACCACTGACACCAATGATGGGTCACTATTCCTCCCACTGACGCCAATGATGGGGCACTATTTTTTCTCATTGACACCAATAACAGAGCACTATTCCTCTCACTGACATCAGTGATGGGGCACTATTCCCCTCACTAAACACTATTCCTCTCACTGACACCAATGTTGGGGCACTATTCTTCCCATTGACACCAAAAACGGGGCACTGTTCCTCCCACTGATGCCAGTGGTGTGGCACTATTCCTCCCACTAACCCCAATGATGGGGCACTATTCTTCCCAATGACACCAATAATGGGGCACTATTCCTCCCACTGACACCAATGATGGGGTACTATTCCCCCTCTGACACCAATGATGGGGCACTATTCCTATCACTGACACCAATGATGGGTTACTATTCCTCTCACTGATACTAATGATGGGGCACTAGTCCTCTCACTGGCACCAGTGATGGGGCATTGTTATTACCACTGATGCCAGGACGTTGCCAGAGTCTGCCCCCCCTAAAGTTTGAAGGACAGTGAGCTGGTCCATTGTTTACAAAGTCTGGAGACCGCTGCTTTACAAAGTACCTTCCCTTGAAAAGGGAACAGCCTATTTGCCTTAAAGTGAATGTAAACCCGAATTTTTTTTGCTGTCACAATGTAGAGAATAAGATTTCCTATCATCTGTGGCCCATCTTGCCACAAAGAGTTAATCCAGCTCTGAGCAATCCTCTTTTCTTTTTTCAGTGAGATAAATGGACAAACAGGAAAAAACTTTTGTCCGTTCTCCCCCATTGCTTTGAGTGACAAGTTATGTACATATCTCATGCACTAGCCTGAGACAGGCATTATTTTTTCATTCCCACCCCCACTCCTTTTCTGAAGTCATGTGGTTACTTATCTGGATTTTGACTGGATGTTAGTGATCATAGCAGAATTTAGTGTAAGAAATACACATGCAAAAATGCATGTTGACAAGGGGAGTGTAGAGGTGGGCAGGGAGTCTACTGATATTACGACTCCACCCACTGAGCTCCAGACAACAGATCCACCCACAGAATCTGCAGTTTTTCATTTCTTATAACAGAGAGAGGGGAGACATTTGACAGGTAAGGATACATGCAGGAGGCATCTATATCCTTATAGATCAGCACTATGGCAGTAGTTTAGAAAGGATGAGAGTGGGTTTACATCCACTTTAAATCAGCCTATTTGCTAGTAAATCAACCTCTACATGCATGACATACCTCTCACATTCTGAGATGGGAATAAGAGAAACCTATTATCAAAAGTATGTAGGCATAGGACACACCCCCTGCCACGCCTCCTTAAAGGAAAATTGTACAAAATAAAATAAAAAAAATGATTGGTTAAACCCATAAGTGCTTTTTAACCTCTACTATTCCTTTATATTGGCTTTTGACATTTACAAATGCAACAATTTAGAAATTGGATAAAAAAGTTAGCACTGGGAAACACTTTTTTAATAGATAAAAATTGTATTTTATCTAAAACTATATAGATCAGACCAATATGAGGGGCAAAAGAGGAGGAAAGAGGGACAGAGGGATTTTGTTTCCGAATGAGTGACAGTCCCTCGAAATCAGGGACAGTTGTGAGCTATGGACAAGGCATTAACCATTTAAGGACCGCCTCCTGCACATTTATGTCGGCAGAATGGCACGGCTGGGCACAAGCACGTACAGGTACGTCCTGTGCTAGTACCCAGCTGTGGCGCGCGCCCGCGACCCGGTCCAAAGCTCCGTGACCGCGGGACCCGCAGACCCGATCGCCGCTGGAGTCCCGCGATCGGTCCCCGGAGCTGAAGAACGGGGAGAGCTGTGTGTAAACACAGCTTCCCCGTTCTTCACTGTGGCGGCAGTATCGATCGTGTGATACCTTTTAGAGGGATACACAATCGATGACGTCACACCTACAGCCACACCCCCCTACAGTTGTAAACAGACATGAGGTCACACATAACCCCATCAGCGCCCCCTTGTGGTTAACTCCCAAACTGCAATTGTCATTTTCACAGTAAACAATGCATTTTAAATGCATTTTTTGCTGTGAAAATGACAATGGTCCCGAAAATGTGTCAAAATTGTCCGAAGTGTCATAATGTCGCAGTCACGAAAAAAATCGCTGATCACCGCCATTAGTAGTAAAAAATAAAGAATTAATAAAAATGCAATAAAACTATCCCCTATTTTGTAAACGCTATACATTTTGCGCAAACCAACCGATAAACGCTTATTGCGATTTTTTTTTTACCAAAAATAGGTAGAAGAATACGTATCGGCCTAAACTGAGGAAAAAATATGTTTTTTATATATTTTTGGGGGATATTTATTATAGCAAAATGTAAAAAATATTGAATTTTTTTCAAAATTGTCGCTCTATTTTTGTTTATAGCGCAAAAAATAAAAACCGCAGAGGTGATCAAATACCACCAAAAGAAAGCTCTATTTGTGGGAAAAAAAGGACGCCAATTTTGTTTGGGAGCCACGTCGCAACGACCACGCAATTGTCTGTTAAAGCGACGCAGTGCCGAATCGCAAAACCTGGCCGGGTCCTTTAGTTGCATTTTGGTCCGGGTCTTAAGTGGTTAAATGAAAGTATTATGCCACATACACACGATCAGTTCATCCGATGAAAACGGACCGATGTTTTTTTTCACAGATATCCGATGAAGCTGACTTTCATCAGTCTTGCCTACACACCATCAGTTAAAAATCCGATCGCGTCCAACGCGGTGACGTAAAACACAACGACGTGCTGAGAAAAATTAAGTTTAATGCTTCCGAGCATGCGTTGACTTGATTCTGAGCATGCATGGATTTTTAACCGATGGATTTCCCCACAGATGATCGTTTTTTTCTATCGTTTTTTTAACCATCAGAAAATTTTAAAACAGGTTCTATTTTTTTCACCGATGGGGAAAAAAAACGATGAGGCCCACACACGATCGGTTCGTCTGATGAAAACGGTCCATCGGACGAACCGATCATGTGTACAGGGCATTAGTCATCTCTGATCTGCAGTACCCATTAGTTACCATTGGCCAACACAAGCATTCTTCCGCTCAGACTGATGTTAAAATGCTGATGGTGTGCAAGGGTTGATGAGAATTCACCCTAAATTCTTACCAAAATATTTATGAACAGATATTTTAAATGTAAATATATAAATATATTTATTTAATGGAGTGTTTCTCATTGGTCTAGAGTTTTTTTTTCTGAAAAGTACACCAGAAAAAGTATAATTACATATGAAATAAATAAGAAAAACATGAATTAAAAGAAAAAAAAATCTGTCTTTTAAAAGTTTCAACCAAGAAATAAACAGTCATTAATGTGCACTGTTCAATTTTTATTCTTTGTTCTCAGAAATCAAGTTCCCCCGGTTTTCCTTTTCCCCCCCTAATATCTCTTCGATAAATTTGCGCATGTTAAATCATAAACTAGCAGCAGCACAAAGCATTGCACACAATGTAGACTTTTTCTGCATCATACATTTTTCCCCTGCATTATGTGTCATGCACCAAAGCAAAGCCTTGTGAATCTCTGTCCGTTTAATCTGTTTTTGTCTTGCAGTATTTTGCATAGCAGGGGTTTTCGTCTTTTTTTTTTTCCCCCACCCCCTCTCTTCGTATCTGGTATAATTAATTCCAGTGCTTGAAGACAATGTTTTTCTATTTCAAATAGCAGCATTACTTCTGACACAAGAACAGTTTATTGGGGATTAGTGTGTGTTGGTTACTGAGGCTGCCTGTGTGTCACTTCTGCCATCTAGTGGCCATTAGTAGTAAAAGCAGCATTGTTTTTTTGCTCCTTCATAGCTCTAGTTTATAACAAGCTATTAATGGTGCTATGTAGAAATACACCTGAAATCACATTCTGAGCACTATAAATGACAAGGAGAGCGATGGGCTGAAAAATAGATATATAGTTGCTGCACCATTCAAAGATTTGTGGTAGATATATAGAAATGTGGTTTATACGTGTCGGTTTTATGCATAAGCAGATGCTAAATGTATTACTTCTGTGGTTATAAAAGGCTCTTTTTTTTTACAGTTTGCAATTTATGTGCCTTTGGAATGTATAACTTTTGCAAAATTGTATTTTCAGGTCCAGTTTTGAAAATGTGATGTGTACATATATACATGGGGCCTAATCCACAAAAACCCGGCGCAACGTAACTTTTGCCATTTAAGTTACACCGCCGCAAAATCTCTACCTAAGTGCCCGATCCACAAAGCACTTACCTAGAAATTTTGAGCAGTGTAACTTAAATCCGTCCGGCGCAAGGCGTTCCTAATCTAATGGGGCGAGTCCCATTTAAATTAGGCGCGCTCCCGCGCCGGACGTACTGCGCATGCTCCCGACGTCATTTTCCCGACGTGCTTTGCGCGGTTTTACGTTGCGCCGGGTTTTGAGAATCGCGACGGGCGTAAAAAAAAAAAAAACGACTTGCGGCGGGAAAAAAATTAATTAAAGAAAAAAAATGACAGCGACGCGGGATAGAAGGGTCTACTTTTACAAGGTGTAAACAGTTTAGGCCTTGTAAAAGCAGCCTTAATATTGCGACGGCAAACTAATACTTACGGAGAAAAAACGAAGCTTAAAAGCTTTGTGGATCTCCGTAAGTGCTAATTTGCATACCCGAAGAGGCATTTCGACGAGAAATGCCCCCAGCGGCGGCCGAGGTACTGCATACCAGAACTAGTGTCCCTACTCAAAAATGTCAGGGTGGGTCTTAAACAGCAAGGGGTGTGGCCTTGATAGGAAAGGGTGGGTCATATGTAAATTAGGGGGTGCATGAGTTGCGTCAGGCCTAGGGCAGCATAAAACTTAAATACACTACTGGTTACATATAAAAAAAATAGATTTTACTTACTTTTTTTGGTTTCCATGTCCTTGTTTCCCTGAAGGCAATATTACCACTGCCTTCCAGGTAATCTCATATATCAACCCTGAATTTTATAATCCTGTTCTCTTTGTAATGCTTCCTTTGTATGAAATTTCTGGTGTTCCTTTTAGTCCCTCTGCTTTCCTATTAAAAACTGACCACACTAAGTATAAAAGCACAACATGGTCAGTTTTCTGGCTGTGCTGAGAACTCAGCCTGCTCTCCCCCAATGTGTCAGGTCACCTGTGGCCAGGTGACAAGTGCACCCCGTTGGGGTCAGGGATGCACCACAGGGTAGTGAACCCTATAGCCAACTGCTGCTATCAGAGAGGAAGCATGAACCCAAGATCGCCTAGGGCACGGAGTCTAAGAACCAGCTTTGTGTTCACCAGAGCCTCTAGTGGTGAGGATGGCCTTCGCCGCAGCTGGATCCAGGTCGCGACCCCTGGGATCCCCTAGGTCACGCTCCGCAGAGAGAGAGGGGAAGCAGCAAGCAGGACAATGGTAGTGATGGGTAATCCGAGGTCAGGGCAACAGGCAGACTAGGGTAACCGAGGGACAGGCAAAAGGTCAAGGGCACAGGCAAACAGGAGAAGTCAGGGACGAGACAAAAACGGTACACAGGAAGATAATCGTAGCACACTGCAGACAGGAACTTAAGCAAACAACACTGTTGAACAGCACTGCAGGCCTGTAGTACAACAGTTAATATAGACTTCCTGGGATGGCCTGGGTGGGGCCATACAGGAAGTAGAGGAGATAAGAAGGTAACCAGAACAGAGTCAGGCCTCTTAATGGACAGATGGAAACAGGAAAGCTGCCAGACTATTGCATATCCATGACACAATGATCAGACTTGTGGTGACATGCCCCCCCTGCACATCCGTTTACTGGGAAGATCAGTTTGCCACTGTTTTTCCTCCCCTAGCTCTCTGCAGCTGCGAACAGGGGGAATTGTATCACTTATAGAAAAGGGAAAAACGTATTTCTAATGTTTTTTATATCTATACACAAATGTTTTGCCTTTCATTTCTATTTTAAATTGAACTGGTTATTTTACAAGGCGAGTGTTTACATATATAAAGAAAAGAAAATGTTGGGACTTTATATGAGGCAACGACTATTAAAGTACATATGTCTCCATCCCTGATACCTGTAAAGAGAGGGGAATGGGGAAAAGGGGATTGTGGCACTTTATATGAAACACACCACTGGAATAGAATTAATCAATAAATAGTAATAAATAACGTATTTATTAATATAGATGAGCATAGTGCAAGGTGATAAAGTACCATCTCAATAAATAACATACAGAATTATAATAAACATGATTGGTAAATCACATTATATTAAAAATAGCTGCTCCTGATGAGTGGAAGTTATCCACGAAACGCGTCAAGCTTTTACCTATGCTATATCACAGCAATCTTTCTGAATTATGAATCAATTACATATTACTATGGCTTCAATTTATCATGTCAATCATGTTTGTATATATTTGGGTATATTGCAATTTTATTATGAATTACTTGGAATAATGATGTATATTATGAAATTATTTTTAATATTATGTGATTTACCAATCGTGGTTATTATAATTCTGAATGTTATTTATTGAGATAGTACTTTATCACCTTGCAGTATGCTCATCTGTATTAATAAATATGTTATTTATTAATATTAACTGATTCATTCTATTCCAGGGGTGTGTTTCATATAAAGTCCCACAATCCTCTTTTCCCCATTCCCCTCTCTTTACGAATGTTTAAATATACTTTAAACGACAAGATCTTGCATTGTTATACTACTCATGCACAAGCTGAAGCCCATAACGATATGCACCTCATCTTGCACATGCAGCATATGAAATTACACTCATTTGCTGGAAAAAAAAGAAAACCTCCCCAATGTCCCCCTTTTACACCCCCAAGATCTCTGAGTTAGGCAAATTTTTTTTCAACAGGTGTATAAAACCTCATATGGTGCATACTTGAGATGAGTATGCACCGCATCTCTGCGTTTTAAATTGCGGGCAGATTTGCCAAGATTTCAAAGCGCCCAGGCGTGAATCACAAATCACAGCACGAAATTTGAGATGCCATTCATTTAAATGGCACCTAAAGTTGCATGATAAATCGCGCTGGAATCGCAGCACACCCGCATTGCGCATGTCGCCCAAAAGTAGCTACTGAACTTTTTTTGGAGCGAAAAGCCTAACGCGATGCAGGTTGCTGTGATTGTGCGTTCAAATGCATGGCATCTCAAATGTGCTTTCTGCCATTTGTCATTTACACCTCAGCGCTTTGAAATCACGTGCAGAATTACGGAAAATCTGCCCGCGATTAAATGGCAAGAGGTGAATGCAGCCTGACAGGGATGCTTACAATCGTCAGCTTTTATTTATGTATGTAAAATATTTATCTAAAAAAACAAACTGCGTAAAATATGTTAGCTTTAATTTGTTAGTCACTTAGAAAGTATCCATTAGACGTGCACTGCCAAAAAAAAAATTCAATTTCGTTTCATTCGTTCTTTTAGGAAATTTGGAAATGATTAAATTAGGAAATTAGAAAGAAATAAGATCCGAAAATTTAGAAATTTGAAAATTTGAAAAAAAAATGAAAATTTGAAAAAAAATTGAAAATTTGAAAAAAAATTGAAAATTCAGAAATAAGAAAGAAAATCTGAATATTTGAAAATCCGAAAATAAGAAAGAAAATCTGAAAATTCAACATAATAACTAACCAACTAATAACTAACTATTAAATTATAGGTATCGGAACGTAACAAATGTGAATTTGTCTGAAGTTACGAATTATCGGAAATAACAAATGGAACAAATTAATAATAAATAATAATAAAAAGTAATGAATTACGTTCCATCCATTTAGATATGGCATTCATCATTTCGGCTAATTCGTAACTTCTGATAAATTCCTATTCGTTACGTTCACTAACAGACACATTTTTAAGGAAATTCCAATACCTATAATTGAATAGTTTAGTAATAGTTAAGTTATTATTAGTAAGTTATTATTTCAGAATGTCGAATTTTCGTTCTTTTGAATTTTCTGCTTTTTATTTTTGTTTTTGGATTTCCGAATTTTCAAATTTCCGAATTTTTGGATTTTCGAGTTTCGAATTTCCAAATTTTAGAATTTCCAAAATTCTGAATATTTGGAAAAATGTGTTAAACGGGTTTAACTAACTAACTAGTTCAGATATTTCTGAATTAACAAATTTGTACAAATTTGGTAAAAACGAATGTCCATCTAAATCCTCTAGTGCAGGGGTGACAAACTGGCGGCCCTCCAGCCTTTTTTTTTGTTAATTCTCCTTTAAGGGGGTGTGGCAGGGGATGTATCCTATGCCTACATACATTTGTCAGTAGGTGTCCTTCATTCCCATCTCAAAATGTTGGGAGGTATGGACAAGATCCTGTGTCATCCCCTGACAGAACAGAAATCTGCCTTGTTTACACAGGCAGATCCTTGTTCTGTCTCTGCAGGACACAATCGCGGGCGGGTGGCGAACATCGAGTCCGCCGGACCTGCTGATTGGCTCCCCCGCTGGCCAATTGGCGAGCATGCGTGCCCAGAGAACCCGATGCACGATCCGACGTACAGCTACGGCGATTCGTGCAGCCGAGCCAACCTGCCGCAGTCTGTGGCCGCTGGTGGGTAAGAGGTTAATGTGTCCACCAGGGAGAGAGAAGATCGCTAAGGGAATCCAAATGCCAATGCTTACTGACAATTCTCTGAGGACCAGGCTCACCTTTGATGCTCTATGTTACAACTCCGCTGTGTTCAGAGATGAGGGACGTGACACTGAGTACTGACGGTTGCATTCCCAAGGGCGATCTATAATCTCTCTGGTGGATGTGAAGGGACTTTTATGCCAGGCTTAGGAACTCATCACTTTAATTACAGATATATCTAAGAGAGGTCCAGGGGATTGTTACATCCAGTCACCTATATTTGATTGTAATTCAAGGGATGAGTTGGCAATCAAGCCTTATGACCCAAAGCATTTATATTGCCAGGGATCTGTATAAAAGCTACTGAATGAAGAGTTGTGTTTCTCATGCCGCGTACACACGATCGTTTTTCAGCATGTTCAAAAAACTACGTTTTTCTAACTTCATCATTAAAAACGATGTTGCCCACACACCATCGTTTTTGAAAAATTATGAACAAAGCGCGGTGACGTACAACTTGTACGACGGCACTCTAAAGGGGAAGTTCCATTCGCCTTTGGGCTGCTTTTAGCTGATTCCTTGTTAGTAAAAGACGATTCGCGCTTTTTTGTCTGTTACAGCGTGATGAATGTGCTTACTCCATTATGAATGGTAGTTTTACCTGAACGAGCGCTCCCGTCTCATAACTTGCTTCTGGGCATGCGCGGGTTTAAAACGTTGTTTTTGCCCACACGTGATCATTTTTAACAACACAAAAAATGACATTTTAAAAACCGACGTGAAAAAATGCAGCATGTTCAGAAGCCGAAAAACGATGTGAAGCCCACACACAATCATTTTAAATGACGTTTTTAAAAACGTCTTTTTTTTTTAATGCCGAAAAACGATCATGTGTACGCGGCATCATAGGTGGCTGCAAAAAATTGATCTGCATTGTGATATAGAAAATAATTATCTGCCTTGTACACACAATGAGATTATCGTCCGGTTTTTTTTTGCATGCAAAATTCTGTACATGTCCGATAGAATAATATCGGATGAACTGTCATGATTGGATCTCGAAAGCTGTGTACTAACGATCCAATTATTGTACGATCGCTTCGAAAGCGGAATATTTCGTATGATTTGCGGATCGTGTGTACAGGGCATACCGTATTTATCTTGCTATAACGCGCCCCGGCGTATAGCGCGCACCCCCGAACTTGAAGGAAAATTCCTGGAAAAAAAAATACTTACAGTTTGGATGCCCCTCGTCGGTGTCTTGCCCGTCGTCTATCGCGTCCTGCCCGTCGTGTCCATCAGCGGCCTCGTCCGGTCCGGCATCCTTCTGCGGCCATCGTGGTGTCCTCCCCGCTCGATTCCCGCTTTCCACGCTGTGTTCGAACCACTGCGCCGACATATACCGAGCGCAGTACACTCGGGTATAGTCGGGCAGGCTCGGCTGTAAAGGACGTACAGGACGCACAGGACGTGACCGAGAGAGGAGCCGAGCCTGCCCGACTATACCCGAGTGTACTGCGCTCGGTATATGTCGGCGCAGTGGTTCAAACACAGCGCGGGAGGCGGGTATCGGCGTATATCATGCACCCACAATTTTGTCCTGATTTGAATTGTTAATGGGATTCCAAACACAGCTAGCAGACCGGCATTTCATTGCACCACAAAACGTGCAAAACAAATGCACCAAACGCATGGCACAAAAACTCACAAGGCTCACCGTCCTAAAAGGGTGCAGTAGCTACGTTGGCACATTTTATGTGCTTAGGGCAGCCCATTCATAGGCAAATATAAAAACTGTGGTTGTGTATGTGTGTTTTTTTTAATAAGTAGGGGGTTAAGGTGGATGTAAACCCGATTTTTATTTTTTATTATTTTGATGTCACAATGTAGAGTATAAGATCTTCTATCATCTGTGCCCAGCCTTGCCACAAAGAGTTAATCCAGCTCTGAGCAATTCTCTTTTATTGTTCAGTAAAAAAAAAAAACGGACTTAGAGAAAAAAACCTTAGTCCGTTCCGCCCCCTTGCTGTGAGTGACAGGTTATTTACATTTCTCATGCACTAGCCTGGAGACAGGCATTATTTTTTAATTCCCACTCCTTTTCTGATGTCATGTGGTTACTTTTCTGGATTTTGACTGGATGTTACTGATCATAGCAGAATTTAGTGTAAGGAATACACAGGAAAAAATGCATGTTGACAAGGGGAGTGTAAAGGTGGGCGGAGAGTTTACTGACATCTCGACTCCACCCACCGAGCTCCAGACAACAGATCCACCCACAGAATCTGCAGTATTTCAGTTCTTATAACAGACAGAGGGGAGACATTGGATAGGTAAGGATACATGCAGGAGGCATCTATATCCTTATAGATCAGCACTATGGCAGTAGTTTAGAAAGCATAAGAGTGGCTTTACATCCACTGTAAGTACAGAACTTGTACTTAACCACTTCAGCCACAGAAGAATTTACCCTCTTCCTGACCAGAGCACTTTTTGCAATACGGCACTGCGTCACTTTAACTGACAATTGCGCGGTCATGCGACGTTGCACCCAAACAAAATTTACGTCCTTTTTTTCCCCACAAATAGAGCTTTCTTTTGGTGGTATTTGATCACCTCTGGGGTTTTTATTTTTTGCGCTATAAACAAAAAGAGAGCGACAATTTAGAAAAAAAAGCAATTTCCTGACAGACTCCATGGCAGACTACGTATGGGTTAACCCCACCTCCTCTCCACTGCTATAGGACCCCACTCCCATAAATTTGAGCTCACAACTAGAGACTGCATTCCTTTTTTGTTCTCCTCATCGAAAGAATACCTACGAGTTACTTCCTCCTTTAGATGCTTCGACTTCCTCTTTGCTCTACACTCCGGCAACAACAAGGGGAAATGGGCTTCATCCAAAACGATTGCAACCTGGATTGTACAGTCTATCTAGCAGGCTTATAGGGCTAAGGGCCTGGCTTCTCCAGAGGCGGTGACAGCACACTCTACCAGGGCTATGGCAGTTTCGTGGGCAGCAGCCCGGCATTCGGCTCCTGATGTCATCTACAAGGCGGCCTCATGGGCCTCCATTAATACCTTTATGTCACACTATTGCATAGAGCCTGCTTCTCTATCCTCTGTGAACTTTGGTTTAAAAGTGTCCTGTCGGTTGACGGGGAGAATTAAACTTATTTTTATCAGCATACCCACCCGTGTGGTTTGGCTAGTTATTTCCCACACATAGTTATTATTGTGACTGCGACATTATGGCGGACACATTGGACACTTTTGACACTATTTTGAGACCATTGTCATTTATACAGCGATCAGTTGCTATAAAAATGCACTGCTTACTGTGTAAATGACACTGGCAGGGAAGGGGTTAAACACAAGGGGGGCGATCAAGGGGTTAAGTGTGTCCTAGGGAGTGATTCTAACTGTAGGGGGAAGGGCTCACTACAACATGACAGAGATCCCTGCTTCTGATGACAGGGAGCAGTAGCTGTTGCCAGGCAGAACAGGGAAATGCCTTGTTTACATAGGCATCTTCCCGTCACGACCCGCGGTCACGGAGTATGCAGTGGGCGCACGCACCCAGTAAGCCACGATTTAAAGGGGACGTAGAGGTACGCTCATTTGCGCAGCCATGCCATTGTGCCAACGTACATCATTGTGCACTGGTCGGCAAGCGGATCAAAAACCAAGCCTGGCATTGTACACATAGCCACCATATGGATAAAAGTGTCATAAGAAAAAGTTGTGGTACATTTTTCTCACTAACCACTCGAGTACCAGCCTGTATTAACTCTTCGTTACCAGGCCATTTTTCAGTTTTCAGTGCTGTGATAGTTTGACTGAGAATTACTCCATCACACAACACTGTACCCACATTAATTTTGAATCATTTGTTTGCAACAGATACAGTAGAGCTTTCTACTACATAAAAAGGAAAAAAAGGCCAAAATCTTTAAAAAAAAATCTCTTTGCTAGGACAGAACAAACACCTCCAAATGACCCTCTATCAAGATGATCACATTTTTAAGCAATTTTTTTAAAAATGTTGGCAAATGAAGAAACATGCTGGTAATGAGGGGGTTGAAACATGGAGCTTGGTAATGTTGCACTAGAGTAGATACAGCCCATACAGAGGGAGGAGGTGACAAAGGGGATATTGAACAGGTCACATATGATGGAAGGAGGGAGATGAGTGGACTAATGTGCAGGATAAGGAAGGTGAGTGGTGAAATATGAACAAAGCATAATGTGTACTTATCTCAATCCAGAGCGCTAAGTGTCATTTCCGCCTGCTGCCTCATTCCTCTGCTATCTGCATAAATCACTTCTGACAAGTTTTTGTTACACCAAGAGATGAAAAAGTGAGGCCCCGTACACACGACCGAGTTTCTCGGCAGAATTCAGCCAGAAACTCGATGGGAGCCGTATTCTGCCGAGGAAACCGGTCGTGTGTACACTTTTGGCCGAGGAAACCGACGAGGAACTCGTCGAGCCAAATAGAGAACATGTTCTCTATTTCCTCGTTAGTCAATGGGGAAACTTGGCTCGCCGAGATCCTCGGCGGCTTCACATGGAACTCTACGAGCAAAACGATGTGTTTTTCCCGTTGAGTTTCTCGGACGTGTGTACGGGGCCTGACAGGGGAGGGAGCTCCAGCACACAGTCTGTGATTGACAGCCTCAGCTCTGTTCCTGTGTTCAGTGTGAAGGGGAGTGCGTCCCTTCCCTCCATTCAGCTCTCACTGGGCTCTGCAGGGTGTAACTTCAGTTCCCTGCCCCCTGCTTACTGAAAGCTCAAACAAGCTGTATACATTTTGGCCTTTGAACGGCTGTAGAGAAGTGCTGAAAATAAATAGGTATAAGGGTACGAGGATTTAATTAATCTCTGTATATCACCTTCCTATGGTGGCACACCTGCGAGCGTGATCCCAAGCCAGACTCGGTGCCTCCATAGACACAGACAGCGCAGCTCGGCCCCACTGCCCAGTCCTTAATCACAGGATTTGATTGACAGCAGCGGGTGCCAATGGAAAGGGGAGCTAAAAACCAAACACATTTTTAAAAGAACGGAGAATGCATTAAAGTAAAAAAAAAAAAGCCTTTTGTCTTTAGACCCACTTTAAAATTTGCCAAGAATTAAAACTATCCTTCATGCCAATTAAGAATTTGTCATTGAAACCAATTGTTAACAGAGTAATCAGTTGAAAATCTCAAATTGAGAGTGGCAGCAGACTGCAGTCATTATCACAGTGTGCTATCTGTGGGCTGCCAACGCAGCAAAGACAATTTACAATATCGTGGGAACATTTTAAATCCAAAGATATACAGTATATATTTTTATGTTATTTCTGTCTCCAACTGGGTGTGAATTACATTTAAACTTACATTTTTTTTACAAAAGCTCCCAATTTTTGTATCATTTGCAATTAAAGAAAAACATCAGTAGAAACTAATATAAGCAAAACTTATTATATAATAGTTATTTTGCCATTTTAAAAAGGTATATCCTTTTGTGTTATGTGTACTGACATCTTTAAAGTAATTGGGGGAGATTCAGATAGAGATACGACGGCGTATTTCCTGATACGCCGTCGTATCTCTGAGTTCCGTCGGTCGTATCTATGCGCCTGATTCATAGAATCAGGTTCCGCATAGATCTCCCTAAGATCCGACAGGTGTAAGTGACTTACACCGTCGGATCTTAGGCTGCAATTCCCCGCCGGCCGCTAGGTGGCGCTTCGTTTTTTTTTACGCGACGAATATGCAAATGACGATTTCCGCCGATTCAGAAAGGAAAGCCCGCCCGTCGTTTTTTTTTTTTTTACTTCGCTTGCGTTCGGCTTTTTCCGGTGTATAGTTACCCCTGCTATGTGAGGCGTATCCTATGTTAAGTATGGCCGTCGTTCCCGCGCCGAGTTTTGAATTTTTACGTCGTTTGCGTAAGTCGATTCAGAAAAGCGCTGGACGCAAGTTACGCTCACGCCGAAACCAATGACGTCCTAGCGACGTCATTGGGAGCAATGCACGCCGGGAAAATTTGCGGACGGCGCATGTGCAGTTAAATCGGCGCGGGGACGCGCCTGATTTAAATACTACACTCCCCCTAGCCACGGAATTTGAATTCCGCCGGGGGATTTACAATATGCCGCCGCAAGTTTTGAGGTAAGTGCTTTCTGAATACAGCCCTAGCCTCTCAAACTTGCGCCGGCAGATCGTAAATAAGATAGATTACGCGGATCTAAAGATCCGCTAATCTATCTGAATCTACCCCAATCTGTCCTGAGGGAAATGAGGAGAGGGGGGAGGTGCCATTGCTGGCCTTCGTCTCAAAAATGAAAACCTACTAGTTTCAGCAGTTTTTGTTTTTTATTAATCTTCTTTATTTATTTTTATGCAAAAAATATTTTTATTAAAGATATAGCATCGTAAATTGCCAACATTACATCACAGTGCAAAACACAGTGAAAATAAATCCGCCAATGAAGTCAAAATACATTAACTATAAAAATGCAACAATGTCTTCACCGTGTAGCCTGTCCATGATTAGATCCACGGGGGCAAGCCCCAGACATCCAACCACGGTGCCCATAACCATAACATCTCATTTTTATGCATACTTGGTAAATAATCTTCTCCATTCTTAACACCTTTCCTACATTGTTAACCTATTCCCTTATCGTTGGAGGGTCCTCTGACTTTCAAAGTACCAAGATCAGTTTCTGTGCCTGGAATAGGATAGCCTCTCTGGTTTGTATGTCCCAGTCATATTCTTCCAATATATCCAATACGCAAGCTCTCGGGTCTAAAGGAAGGGACACTTTAGTTGACTTTGTTTCCCACCCCCAATCTTTTTTATTTTTTAATAAATGTGATGTTATTACATTTTCGCATTTCTTTATTTACAAATAGGGGGCTGACATGCACCAGTGGAACAGTTTACAGACAGATATTCTTGAAGGAGATATCAAGGGTCTACTAGACTCCTGATAGCTCCAGCCTTTCAGCTGGTGTATGGGATTCTATTTGCTGGTGTTTGGAATTGAGACTTAAAGGGTTTGTAAAGGAATTTTTTTTATCTTAATAGCTTCCTTTCCCTTAAAGCGGAGCTTCACCCTAAAAAGCAACTTTCTACCATGCCATCCAGTATACTAGCGTCAGCTACAGTATGCCTTTATTATTTTTTTTTGCGCTGTACTCACAGTTTAATCCATTAGTTTTGTTTCAGACTCCCGCGGGGAGTAGGCGTTCCTATGAAGAGGGGAACATGATTGACGGCCGGCTATGGCGCGTCACGCTTCCCGAAAATAGCCGGAGTTGGACTCGGCTCTTCACGGCGCTATACGGCGCCTGCGCACAGACTAGGAGCTGACTGCGCAGGCGCCGTGAAGAGCCAAGTCCTATTTCGGCTATTTTCGGGAAGCGTGACGCGCCATAGCCGGCCGTCAATCATGTTCCCCTCTTCATAGGAACGCCTTCTCCCCGCAGGAGTCTGAAACGTAACTAATGGATTAAACTGTGAGTACAGTGAAAAAAAATAAAGGCATACTGTAGCTGACGCTAGTATGCTGGATGGCATGGTAGACAACATTTTTTTTTTTTTTTTTAGGGTGAACCCCCGCTTTAATGCAGTGCTGTTTTCATGTCTTCATTGTTCGTTTTTGCTCTCAAGTTGCTGTAATTCGTCTCTGATCTCCACACTTCCTGATAACCACAGTACTGGGAGCTTTCTCTCTGTGGTCACTAATCAAGGAGGTGTGATTACTGTGTGTCTAAAACCCCTCAGCACCAATCAGTTTCGTTTTCCAAACCATCACTGCCCTGTATTGGCTCTGTGGCTCTGTACAGCAGATAAGCAGGAAACATGCAAAAACGAAACTCGAAACTACAGGTACATTATATGATTGATTCTTATCTATTTTTAATCGTTTTTAAAAGGATTTAGTTAACTATTATTACTCTATACCCTGTAAACAGTAATTTCAGCAAAAAAAAAATGCATACATGCAATATATACACACATTTCTCACCCTTTCCAATGAAAATATAAAAGTGCGGAAACTTTTTGAAGACCCCTCTTATATATATATATATATATATATATATATATATATATATATACATATATATATGTAAAGTATGTGTGTAAACGCACACAGTATATATAATAAACCAAAAGTCCAACATGGTATATATTTAAAGGGGTTGTAAAGGTATAATTTTGTTTCCCTAAATAGCTTCCTTTACCTTAGTACAGTCCTCCTTCACTTACCTCATCCTTCCATTTTGCTTTTAAATGTCCTTATTTCTTCTGAAAAATCCTCACTTCCTGTTCTTCTGTCTGTAACTCCACGCAGTAATGTGAGGCTTTCTCCCTGGTGTGGAGTGTTGTGCTCGCCCCCTCCCTTGGACTACAGGAGCGTCAGGATGCCCACTAACACACAGCTTCTTTCTCTATCTGCAACGTAGAGAGCATCCGGACTCTCCCGTAGTCCAAGGGAGGGGGCGAGCACGACACTCCACACCAGGGAGAAAGCCTCACATTACTGTGTGTAGTTACAGACAGAAGAACAGGAAGTGAGGATTTCTCAGAAGAAATAAGGACATTTAAAAGCAAAATCGAAGGATGAGGTAAGTGAAGGAGGACTGCACTAAGGTAAAGGAAGCTATTTAGGAAAGAAAAATTGCACCTATACAACCTCTTTAAAGGGTTTGTAAAGGATTTTTTTTTTATTTTAATATTTTCCTTTACCTTAATGCAGTGCTGTTTTCATGTCCTCATTGTTCGTTTTTGATCTCAAGTTGCTGTAATTCTTCTCTGATCTCCACACTCCCTGGTTGTGTTTCCTGATAACCACAGTGCTGGGAGCTTTCTCTCTGTGGTCACTAACTTCAAGGAGGTGTGATTACTGTGTGTCTAAAACCCCTCAGCACCAATCAGTTTTGTTTTCCAAACCATCACTGCCCTGTATTGGCTCTGTGGCTCTGTACAGCAGAGAGGCAGGAAACAGCATGCAAAAACGAAACTAGAAACTACAGGTACATTATATGATTGATTCTTATCTATTTTTAATCATTTTTAAAAGGAATCAGTTAACTATTATGTCTCTATACCCTGTAAACAGTCATTTCAGCATAAACATTTTTTTTATTTACAACTCCTTTAATGATGGGAAAGCAGGAGTCAAAACTTTCCCTCTACTTTGTGCTGTGATCACAGATCTGAATGATGATCAGGTAGCTATATAAAGCCAAACGGTTGTCCCAATCTGGTCTAGGAGAGTGGAAAAATAACAATGGACCTATAGGGTTATTTATATCGGTATTGCTATCTTATCCTAATGTATTGATGTTGATGTAAATAATTGGTCTCCAAACTGCGGCCCGGGGGCCAGATGCAGTCCTTTGTTTTTCTTTGTCCACCCCATGTTGCACCATTCCTCTTACTGATACCAGACACTATTCTGTCAACTGATATCAACAATGGGACACCATTTCATCCACTGGCACCAACAATGGGGCACCATTTCTCCCCACAATTCCAAATGTGGCAATATTTACTCTCACTGATGCCAGGAACATTTCCACTTCCACTGGCCATAGTCTGGCCCCCTAAAGTCTGAAGGGCAGTAAAGTGGCCCTTTGTTTAGAAAGTTTGGAGACACCTGATGTAGATGACCTGGTTTCTCGGCAGGTGGCTCCTATACCCCAGAGGATTTACATGGTCTCCTTGGATTGTAGTGTAATGTAACAAAAAATGCAAGTTGAAGCACCACACCACTGCTAAAAAAAACTAGATAAGTTATTCCAATAAAGGTCAGAATGCTTATCATTTCTGCCTGGTTAATGTGATATAGGAAGGAGTACATTTAATATTGCAGCAGTCAGTTTTCTGGCAAATGTTGAAAATCTCATAAGAAGGTTGCAGATCTGATTCATACTATCGGGTTGAAAAAGTGCAAAATCTGGTGCAGTACTGCATAGAAACCAATCAGTTCAGTTTTTATTCAAAGCTTAAGACCCCTTTCAGACGTCCGCTCCGCCTGTCCGTTATTACAAGTCCGTTAACGGACTTGTAATACATCCCTATGGGATCGCATCCGTTAGCGGATGGAGCATCCGCTAACGTCCGCGTCCGTCGGGATCCGGTTTTCGGACGGAAGAAAACCCTATTTTTCTTCCGTCCGGCGGAACGGAACTGATGCAGACGGACAGACGGTCCGTCTGCATCAGGTTCCCCATAGGGCAGAGCGGAGCTGAGACAGGGCGGTCTCTGCACTGTGTGCGGGGACCGCCCTATCCGCCGACAGCTCAGCGGGGATCCCCGCTGAGCCGACGGAGACACACGGATCGGACCCAGAAACGGTACGCTCCATGTGAAAGAGCCTTAATTGAACATGCTGAAGTTGGAAGCTGATTGGCTACCATGTACAGGTGCACAAGATTTTGCACTCTCCAGTTTTAGTAAATCAACTCCTATGTCTAACTTAATAAGTCCCCCATACACAAACTATTGTGAGTATGATGATGTACATATACAATGCCAGACTGATAATTTATTGTATGTATCTATGTTTTGTTTCAGTTGTGTGTAATACTGGAGCCAATGCAAGAGTTAATGTCCAGACACAAAACATATAACCTAAGTCCTCGGGATTGCCTGAAAACCTGTCTGTTCCAGAAATGGCAGCGCATGGTAGCACCACCAGGTATGGCTTAGCCGGTTCGTTTTCCTGTCCATCTACATCTAGGTATTTATTCATTACAGATTGTAGTAGTGCAAGCAATGACATCACAACTATTATAACTACTACAACTACTACTACTATTACAAAGTGTACTAAATAAATAAAAAAAAAAAAGCATTATCACTTATTACATTAATATATGTTGTTAAATTGTGACAGTGGGGATATTTAGTAAAGTGGGAACATGTGCTGGATAGATAATAGCTGCACAGTTTAGGTTTCGGAAGAATAATGTGCATGGCTCCACCCACTATCATAAAACTGAATTTTTGATTTGTGAAGCAGTTGATTTAAAGCTATCTGGTCTGGTCTAAAACCATCTAATCTTAAACCTGCTCCCACCCCCATTCTAAATCTTATACTAACTTGCCAGTAAAGCAGGGGAGCTCAACCTGTGGCCCACTGAGCCTCTGATGTGGCCTGTGACCTCAGACCAGGGAAGCGCATGCCTATGCTCTAGGATGACGGGTCAGCAAGGCCAGATCGCCATCAACGGGTTGCCAATCCACCATCCCAAAGCATCAGAGTGCATCGAGCCGGCAGCAGGAAGCAGAGGGAGCAGGAGCTGCATAAGCAAATGCTTCCTCTGTAGCGCTTGCTCCTGTCCCAGGCAGAGTGATACGAAGTGCACTTCACCTGAAGCCTCGTACACACGACCGAGAAACTCGACGGGCGAAACACATCGTTTTGCTCTTCGAGTTCCTTGTTAGGCTGTCGAGGATCTCGGCGAGCCAAATTTCGCCATTCCCGTCGAGGAAAAAAAAGACATGCTCTCTTTTTGGCTCGACGAGATCCTCTACAGTTTCCTCGTCGAAAAGTGTACACACGACCGGTTTCCTTGGCAAAAAAAAAAACAGCAAGTTTTGTGTGTACGAGGCCTGAGACCTTTCTAGCAGCCTGAAGAGCATTGCCAGCAGAAGCTGGAGGAGGAAAAGAAGGTCAGTGTATTAAACATCACATACACTAAGCTTTTGCAAAGGGCATGTTAGCACCTATAAAATGGTTAACAATTCTAAGTCTGCTTATACACTAATCTGTGGGTGTAGTGCATCTGCGGCTTTACTGCGGGTTAGCGATTGAATGTTCGTACTAGTGATTGTGGTTGTGAATAAACAATGGGCAATTGGTCCCATGGAAAATTATGATCCTGATTGATCTTTAAAATATTTATTATGCTATTCAAAATAAAAAGTTCCAAAGTTTGAACCATTTAATTGTATTGTGGCCCATGACCAGTTACCAAATCACTTAAAGGGTCACTAAAGGCAAACTTTTTTTTTTTCTTAAATAACAAACATGTTATACTTACCTCTACTGCGCAGCTCGTTTTGCACAGAGTGTCCCCTAACCCTGTCTTCTGGGGTCCCTCAGCGGCTGTCTCGGCTCCTCCTCGCAAAAGCTTTCCACCTTCATGTGAGCGAGCTCGCATGGTGGAAAGCTTTTGCGAGCATGCTCCCGTTATACAGCAGCGGGCTTAGCCGCCGACTGTATCACTCTGCCCCGCCCCCCGGCGCACCACATCATCCGCTGTAATTGACGGCAGCGCCAGCCAATGGCTGCGCTGCTATCAATCCGTCCAGCCTAGCCAATCAACGGCCAGGCTGAGAACCGAAGAGGATCACGTGGATGCGCGCAGGACTTTTGAGGGGTCAGGTAAGTAAAACGGGGATTCAGAGGGGTACAGTCGGACAGTCGGATGTTTTTTCACCTTAATGCATAGGATGCATTAAGGTGAAAAAACATTTACCTTTACAACCCCTTTAAGTGGCCCTTGCTCTTTAAAATGTTAGCATGGAAAAAAACACATAAGTGAGAGTTGAAGGGCTCTTCAAAAAGTTGTGCACCCCTGCTGTAAGCTGGGTGGCTGGACATTCCAATCCAGCAAAATGATCTCCCCAGTGGCTGGCTTTAGGGCAGAGGAGAGATCACCGACAACGGCTGCAATGCCTGGGTGTAGACATCACCCATAGGCTTATTATGGGCTGTCACTCCCCTATGCTGTAGCCAGCACTGGGAGCTGATCACGTGACCAGACTGCAGCACCCATCTTTCTTCTGCAGGCTAGTTAACATAGGACTTAGAATGGGTGTGCATGATACATGGAGAGCCTATAAAAGAGGTGTTCTTTAAGCCCAGTGTGTATGAGCCCTAAGAATAAGATTCCACGTTGTAAATAACCAGAACATTTTATTCAGTAATCGGAAGTCTCTAGTAAGTGTTGGGGGTCATTTCACCTTTATTGAGGTATCACTATTATATATAGATATCATTGATGCTTGTGATACATAAACGCATCAAACACTTGCTAGGAATGTACGTTTGAATGTATGTTTATATCCCAACAGCAGAACCAACAAGACAGACAACCATCAAAAGGCGGAAAAGGAAAAACTCCACCAGCAGCACAGCAAACACAAACAGCACATATTCGAAGAAGAAACCAAATGCAAACCTCAACTTGTCTAGTCAAGTACCTGTAAGTATCAGTATGACACTACGACTATGAGAACCACATTGTGGACTTTATTCACATTTCATTCAGAAAGTCTGTATTTTATGATGTCGGCATAAATTATACTTGTTGCTTGCTGTGCCATGTTTGTAAGATAGTATTTTATGTACATATTCATAGATTCTACCTCTATATGTCTACAAAAGGCAACAAAGATTCTTACAAAGAAATCAGTGAGAAGAAGGATAAGCCAGCTAGAGTCCTTGTCCTTGAGGTTGATATTCCAAAGAAGTAGAGCTTAAAGTTTCACCTCAATCAACCAATCATGTTAGCAACATTTTAGCTTTCTTCAATTTCCTTAGACAGGCCATAGACGGCCATAAACAGTGCCCAATGCTGACAGGGGAATCCCTCCTGCCAAGCAATTGCCTACTCCCAGCAGGGGGACAGGGGCAGGTGGGGGAAGCCGTCTCTGCTGGGAGAAGACAGTGATAATTGCAAGCAGCTATAGCAGCTGCTAGCTATAATCTCAAGTGAATTTGGCAGGCTGATTGTACTTAAAGCGGAGTTCCAACCACAATTAGCATTTTTTAAATGTATGTCCTTTCAATCTTTTCATTTTTATTAAATAAACATAAAAAATAAATCAACTTGATGTACATATCCTGAACATGTCCTGTATAATGGCCTTGCTTTAATGTTACTTCTCACACTAAAAAATCTTTTGGATAGGGCCAACTCATCTGAGCAATGCACTCCCTACTTGGCTAACATGTCAAGAGTTCTTAAAGTGTTTCTAAAAATCCAGGATCCGGCCTTCACTATATCTGATCTCCCACGGTACATGGAGCATGGAAATGCAATTATTAAATGTATGTCCTTTCATCCTGCGTTTTTATAATATAAATCCGGTCACTTACTATTTTACAATCCGCCGCCGATCCGCATAGTTATTCAAAAAAGATAGTTTATAAAACTATATCTACACCGTTGTCATTTTGCTTGTGGGCATTGTGAATCCTACAAGCACTTACTTCCTGGAAGTCTTGGATGGGGAGTGATAATTGGACAGCGCACTGCATCCTGGGAAATGATGACACATTTTCCAGGAGCATTAGAGGGAGATGATGTCAGAATCCTAGGTGGTTTCAAAGGCAGACTGGGACAAAGTGGGACTGCATAGCAACAGGCATTTGCAGATGAGTAAAAAAAAAATATTATAGCACAATAATGAAAAAAAAAATTTTGGGACGGAAACTCCACTTTAAGCTGATCGATCAATGGGACAAGAAAAGGTTGATCACACTCTCAGGTGTGAAGCAATAGTATTGACTTTATTGAAGATAAAAATCCATCAAAACCACTTCGTATGACATCATAAACCACAATGCAGACCTGGCAGAGATTAACTAGTTTCACAAATCAAAATTTGCTTACTCATGAGTGTGAAACGCGTTCATCTCTGTCAGGTCTGCATTGATGTTTATGTTGCTTATGATGTCATATAAAGACATTTTGATGGATTTTTATCTTCAATACTATTTCTTCACACCTCAGGCCCCATACACACGAGAGGATTTATCCGCAGATACGGTCCAGCGGACCGTATCCGCGGATAAATCCTCTCGAGGATTTCAGAAGATTTCTATGCGATGGCGTGTACACACCATCGCATTGAAATCCGCGCTGAAATCCTCTGCCGATGACGTGTCGCGCCGTCGCCGCTATTATGACGCGGCGACGGGCGCGACGCTGTCATATAAGGAATTCCACGCATGCGTCAAATCATTACGACGCGTGCGGGGAATTCCTTTGGACGGATGGATCCGGTAAGTCTGTACAGACGAGCGGATCCATCCGTTGGAATGGATTCCAGCAGATGGATTTGTTGAGCATGTCAGCAAATATCCATCTGCTGGAAATCCATCCCAGGGGAGATTTATCTGCGGATAAATATCCGACGGAGTGTACACACCATAGGATCTATCCGCAGAAACCCATTTGATGGGATTTATCTGCGGATAGATTTTATGGTGTGTATGGGGCCTCAGAGTACGGTCAACCTTTTCTTGTTCCATTTTCTTCTCATCCAGATCACGGACTGGACCTGCACCGGAAGGTTGGAGAGAAAGACATGGAGTGGCTTAGCTTTGGCCTTTTACCTGATCAATCAACTTTGTACATTCAGCCTGCCCACACACGGTTAGAATCTTGGCCGGTTCCTGCTGAACCAGCCGAGATTCAAACTGTCTTTGGCCGGCCTTACACACATTATGGGATTTCATTCACTCTACAAAGTAAGCACGCACTTTTCAAAGTTAATATTCAATTTATTAAGACCTAGAATCTTTTAGTCCATTAACCCCAGTATCATCAACTCCCATTAACATACAATTATTGTGCAGTATTAGTAAACAGGTAGTACAACATTATTTATGAAAAAATATGTCTCCCTCCAAAAAATAATAAAAATAAAGACCCAAAAACTATTTAATGTAAACTCCAGAAGCTTCATAGAATTTTCATAGATTCTTCCTTAGATTGTTTTCTAACATATAGAATTTTCATAGATTCTTACTTAAATTGTTTTCTAATATATAGAATTTTCAACTAGCTCTTTTATAGTAGACCAATCTGCTTTGTCCAGAGACAATATTTCTTTATTGTCCATTGAGGGACACCGAAATTCTTAGATTTCTTAGGCTGTAGAGGCAATATAACCCAAGTTTAAAAATTCTAAGAGTTCTTGTGTCCCTCAGTGGACTCCAACAAAATAATTTTACAATAAAAACAACAAATAGTATTTTTGTGGATATTTTCTCTCCCCAGCTAGTAAAAGTTTCTACAGCTGTCTTTCCCATCATTGCTGTATACACAAGAATTAAAATGCTATGTGTTCTGATGTCAAGGGCAGAAAAAAGTGCATTGGGGTAAATTGCTCAGTGCACAAAGGTTTAATGAAAATCAAGTTTAATTTCATTCCCAGCATTGGCTTTGTGTGCACTGATGCTGCAGACCCCAATCACTTGTATTGCTACCAGGAGTCAGGGCCGCTGATAATCCAGTACAGCTGGCCCTGTTGTAGGGGGCCCCGGGCCAGCAGGGGCCCGGATGTCCCCAGGGGCCCGGAGGCCCACAGGGTCCCAGATGACAACTCCCCTTTTTTTTATTTATTTTTTATAAAAAATATATATATATTTTTTAATATATTTTTATTTAAATTTTTATTAAAGGGTCATTTTTTTAAATTTATTTTTTTAGAGGTCCGGGGGTCCCCAGGGGTCCGAAGGCCTCCAGTGCCCCGGATGGCAACCCCCCTTTTTTTTATTTATTTTTTATAAAAAAAAAATATTTTTTCTAATATAAATTTTTTTTTATTAAAGGGACAATTTTTTTTTCTTAGGGGTACGGGGGTCCCCAGGGGCCCGGAGATCCCCAGGGCCCGGGATGAAAACACCCCTTTTTTTATAAAAAATAAATACATTTTTATATATTTTATAAATTTCATATATATATATATATATATATATATATATATATATATATATATATATATATATATATATTAAAGGTCCCCAGGGCCCCGGATGGCAATCCCCCTTTTTTTATAAATTCTTTTTTTTTCATCTTTTATTTAATTTTTTTTCCTTTTTATTCCTTTTATATATATATATATATATATATATATATATATATATATATATATATATATATATATATTTATATATAAGGGCTCATGAGGTCTCCATGTGGCAAACCCCCCTTTTTTTTTTATAAATGTTTTTTTTTTTTTAATTAAAGGGCCCAGAGGTCCCCAGGGCCCTGAATGGCAACCCCCCCCCCCCCTTTTTTTTTTATAAATGTTTATTTATTTTATAAATTTTTTTATTTTTTAATTTTTATTAATAATTTGTAAAGGGCCCCCCTCTGCTTCTCAATTCGCGGCAGCCCCCCCCCCCCTCCCGCTTCTCAACTTCAATTTCAGACGGCAGCCCCCCCCCGCCTCCGGTTCTCTGCTCCAGGTGCCTACCAATGCCGCCAATCCCGTAACGTGCTGCAGAGACAGTTTCAAGGCGGGGCCAGGGGTGGAGCTAAAGGTGGGACCAGGGGTGGAGCTGAAGGGGGCCCCGTCAGGTAGGCTGTACGGGGCCCCATGATTTCTATCAGCAGGCCTGCCAGGAGTAGACCCTTCACCTAAACATGAACACCCATTTGCAATGATCTTACTTAGATTTAATATCTCCTTTTACAGCGCCTTTTGAAATGCTCTGCAGTGAATCCAAGGAGGATATCCATCTTGTATTTTCCTTAATAAAGGTCTGCAGTCAGTTTTGACTACATCGGGATGGATTTATGAAAAGCAAATAGACTGTGCACTCTAGAAGTGCAGTTGTTCCAAAACTTAGTAAATGTGGTAAAGCTCTGTTGACTTCCATCATCCGATCATGTGCAAGAAAAATCTTTTTTTTTTCCTTGCATGTGATTGGGTTTTGTGCATGTGATAGCTCTCAATCAACTGCACTTGCAAGTCTATTTTCCTAGTAAATCCACCCCATTGGCTGTAAACCTCTAGTGTTTCATTCATTTAGGTGTTTTCACAGAGCACAAACCTGGATTAGGCCATGTGGTTTAATAGAAAACTATTTTAGGCGTATGTACAGGGTCCGAGCGTGTAATAATAAATTATACAATTAGATAACGCTGTTCAGCATTTAGCTGGTTCCCAAAATAGTATTGGCATCACATAAGTTTTGCATGCAAAAGAGCCCACAATTGTCCAGATGATCAAGCTCAAGATCAATGAAGGAATCTCAATATTGTAAAATTCATTCAATAATTACCAGAAAGAGTTGGAACCCATCATAATGGCCAAAGCAGGTGTGCAAACCCAGGCATTCAAGTGCAAAAATATGGCCAGTATTGAACCCAAGAGATATAAGAAATTACCAGGTATCTAATAATACCCAAGATAAGAGCTTTGGTTGGACTGGTCCTTCAACGGAATCAAAAATATTTCTGAATAACTCTATTTTAAAAAATTATTTACAAGGTGATTTACCTATAGAGAGCGTGTGTTCCCTGCTGTGTGGTACCTCAGATGCAGGGATTTTGTTTTTACTGACACTTTCATAGTTTTCATTGACAGGAGTAGGGATGAGCTTCGTGTTCGAGTCGAACGTATGTTCGACTCGAACATCGTATTTTCGATCGTTCGTCGAAATACGAACAAAACGGGTCGTTCGCGCCAAATTCGAGTGACGCGCCACGGCCCATAATTCACTGCGGTATTACGCGCTGATGATTGGCCAAGCATGCACTATGACCTGCATGCTTGGCCAATCACATCGTGTCAGTACAGAGAGCAGGGTGGCTTTGACCAATTATGGCTCAGGGGGTTTAGTACACGCCCCACACTATAAAAGGCCACCTGCAGGTCGGCCTTGTGTAGTGTGTTCCGGCGCTGGTTAGAGATCAGTCAGAGAGAGAGAGTGTCATTTTTTCTAGATAGATAGATCAGGCAGGCCAGTTAATGTTACAATGTGTAGAGAATATATATACATCCCAGGTGTTGTACATATATTTATACACTGTATAGCTTAGCTAGATCAGTTCTTCCTAATTTACTGGCAGGTAGTTGATTGTGCTAGCTGCAGTATTCTCACGTGATGCATTGCCTGTGTTCTCTGTAGTGTGCACCATAAAGCTACACAGGCATATTATAGACATCCAGCAGGTACAATATTTAAAGGAATTTTTAATATTTTTTATTTTTGTATTTAAGCAACATGATGCTTAAATAAAAAAATAAAAAAATCCTTTAAATATTGTACCTGCTGGGTGTCTATAGTATGCCTGTGAAAACGTCTTTGAGAACCCGGGTCTCGCCCCAGGGAACATATATCAATTGAATTTTTTTTTTAAATGGTAGTTTTTTCTGGAGCAGTGTTTTTAATGATGCTACATGTTCCCTGGGGCAAGACCCGTGTTCTCAAAGACGTTTTCCGACAATAACTTGCACATGGGGCTTTAAAATGAGCACTTTTTAATTTGAACGTTCGAGTCCCATTGACGTCAATGGGGTTCTAAATGTTTGCGCGAACGTTCGGTCCGTTCGAAGGTTCTGGTGCGAACCAAACGCGGGGGTGTTCGGCTCATCCCTAGACAGGAGCATCCAAGCACACAAATTGTGTCATACATAGTAAGCACAGCATGCATATAGTAAATAAGTTAACATAGCTGTCCCACATGGAGCTTTAACTAGGCTATATTTTGCAAGTCTTGTTTTGACTATTCGATTAAGTTAATGATAGATTATTATATTGTTTTAAAATGTTTATTACCGTAAGTGAATTTGTAGACTTTGCAATGCCATACTAAGTCATCAATATCAATGTATGTTTAACTGCAAATGTGTAACTTCCATCTGAATTTCTCCTTTAACGAATCCTCCTTTATTTACAGCTCATCCCTACAAAAAAATGCATAGGAGATAAGACACGGGTCAGGAGGAATTATCGTGGAATACGGAACGGTTTGGTAAGTAATAGGCCCAGGCAAAAATACGGGCCTGTTATGCCAAACCAGTCACTATTCCATGCTAATTCCCCTGCAGCAGGCAAGTCCTGCTTGTTAAACATTCATTAGTGATGTTGAGAAATCAGTGGAATTATCATGGAATATTAGACTGGTTTTGTATTGGACAACACAAGTTTTTTCTCTTGTGTCTGCTAGATTTTTTGCACGTAATAAAGGGAGCATCAACTCAAAGTGGAAAGCTCATTTCTGGGTACATGTCTTTCTCAGCTTTGGGTAGATGTCAGCAGGGTCAACCACCCACTATTTTCTCTTACAACGTAGAAAGCAAATTTTCCCCAGTTATTCTAGCTACACTATACACCTAAATTGTCATATATTTAGCCTGACATCATACAGAACAGTGATGAAAGTCAGCCTGTGCTGTCCACTTCACATACTGACGGATGATCCAGCAAAAGGTGGCGCTACCACAGCTTAGCAAAAAAGTCAACTAAATGTACCTCATGGGCTGAAGGTTAGAACCAGTATCTCTTGGAGGGATCTACCCTCAACCATGTGCCAGTTGCTACTTATAACTGAGTTATTTATATTGAGCACGGTAAAGACCCAAGAAGTGTGACAACCAGTAGCATCCCACACATAAATTTAGTCTGATTATGCTTAGCTATTAAAAATGATTTGTGAGTTGAAATAAGACAAAGAACATCATCAGTACATAAAGCAACATGAGTTAAAGCTCTAAATGGAAGCTGCCTAGCACCCAAGCATAGACTTGTAACAGCACCTCTTGGGGTCCACTAGCCCACCTTATACCCCATTCTGCCCAACACTGAACCTTAGACACCAGGGGCCAGATTCAGAAAGAATCGCCTATCTTTAGGCAGGCGTAGCGTATCTCAGATACACTACGCCGCCGTACTTAGAGCGGCAGGTCCCGTATTCAGAAAGAACTTGCACTCTAAGTTACGGCAGCGTAGTGTAAATGGGCCGGCGTAAGCCCGCCTAACTCAAACTAGGCTGGTAGTGGGCGTGTTGTATGTAAATGATTCGTGACCCCACGTAAATGACGTGCTTTACGAACGGCGCATGCACACGCATGCTCAGTATCGCATCAAATTTTCTCCGTAAATTACGCCGGCTCAATGCTTAGTCAACGTGAACGTAACCTACGCCCATCCCCATTAACGGACGACTTACGCAAACGGCGTAAAATACGGCGCTGTTCCGACATTTCCGACGTCCATACCTAACATGACTTACCCCTGCTTTATGAGGGGTAAAGTTACGCCGGTCGGACGCCTTACGTAAACAGCGTATTTTAATACGACGGGCGCAAGCACGTTCCTGAATCGGCGTATCTAGCTCATTTGCATATTCAACGCGGAAATCAACGGAAGCACTACCTAGCGGCCAGCGTAAATATGCACCCCAAGATACGACGGCGTAGGAGACTTACGCAGCTCGTATCTTGGCCAAATCTATGCGTAACTGATTCTAAGAATCAGGCGCATAGATACGACGGTGCACATTCGGACTTACGACGGCGTACGTGGAGATACGCCGTCGTAAGTCCTTTGTGAATCCGGGCCCAGAAATTTAGGGTAGACCAGGGAGGAGCAAGGGGCATGCTGACAGAGTAAAGGAATGCAGAGGAGAAATCACCACTCCAGGTGAGTCAAGGTGATCCCACAGCAGGTAACCCCACAGGTGCTGGTCCGGCTCGCCACCGCGATAAACAAGAAAACTTGGAAAAGGCAGCCGCACACCACAACGGGGATACTAACAAAAACATCTTTATTGTAATGTAGACAGATGCAGCCAGTCATAACTAAGCACAAGGTACGTAAAACATGTTAACCTTTGATTCATTCCTGTGACTGCATCTGTCTACATTACAACAAAGACGTTTTTATTGGTATCCTGTTGTGGTGTGTGGCTGCCTATTCCAAGTTTCCATGCTGATAGAGTGGCTGAATTTTGAAAAAAGAGTAGTAAAAACATTTGTAAATGTGGAGCTGTTGACTATAGTAATCAATCAGGTATCGTAGTGTAAAAAGATTGCTAGGCTACTACAGGCATACCCCACTTACAAGTACACAATGGGGTTTATTTACTATCGCTGGAAAGTTTAAAATCAGGCTCACTTCTGCATAGAAACTAATGAGCTTTTTCCAGGTTTTATTACCAGGCTTAATTAAACAAGCTGGGGTTAGAAGCTCATTGGTTTCTATGCAGAAGTGAGCCTGATTTTGTACTCTCTAGCGATATTAAATAAACCCTATTGTGTACTTAAAAGTGGGGTATGCCTGTATTATTTCAACAACTCTACTTTTGCTTTATTCTGCCTTTCTTTAGCTTTCATAACCCCCTTCTGTAAGCTGCACTTGTGAAATGCTAATTACAAAGTTTATTCCTAAAGGCCAAAGCCAGGAAAGGACTTGAATTGAACATGACAAAAATGCAGTGCCGGCCCAAGACATTGTGCTGCCTGGTACCAAGAATGAAATGCTGCCCCCCCAAAAAAAAATACGCCCACCAAAATGCCGCCACATCCATTATTTTATATCATGATAACTAAAGTGGACCTATCCTGGCTCTATACATGTATAGGAGTATAAAAAGGACCTGTTATGGCTCTATTCATGCAATTAACCCCACAGTGGAGTGGAGAGCGGAACGGGAGGAGCGGTCGGGTGGCAATTAGCCCCACAGTGGAGTAGAGAGTGGAGCTGGCGGAATGGGATGGTGTCCAGGCAGGAAATTTGCTGCCCCCCTGAAAGTGCTGCCTGGTACAATGGTACCATCGGGTCCCATGGTAGGGCCGGCCCTGCAAAAATGTTCAGAAACTGCACAACCGGGACTCTGTTTTCATTTAGAATTCTAGAAAAATACAGCTTGCTGAGCAACAATTTACAACATAATAGCACCATCAGTGTCATGTGATGCACTGATCATACTCACTAGGAAAAACGCTGGGAAAAGAATACACTGCTATAAGAACATATGTAGGATTACACCACAATCAATGAGTTGTCTTTAAAGCAGATAGCTTCTTTACCGTGAGCAATATATGACTATATCAGTTGTGTGGGCAGTGTGAGTCATAGTCACTCCAATGTAAAAACAGGGAGCTTTGTGCTTTTGGTCAAAGACCCTACTCATATCAAATCTAATCTGTTACATTTTAAATGCCTTTGCTCTTTTATAAGTCAGTATTCTTGCACTCCCACATTCAGTCATCGGTAGTTTTTTTGTCTTTCCTCAAGGTACCCACATAATAATGGTCTGTGCTGTTCACAGGATGTGATGGTGGTAGGAGAACCAACATTGATGGGAGGCGAGTTTGGAGATGAAGATGAAAGGCTTATCACTAGACTAGAAAACACACAATATGATGCCGCTAATGGTATGGATGATGAAGAAGACTTCAACAACTCTCCCGCACTGGGAAACAATAGCCCCTGGAACAGCAAACCACCTGTAAATCAAGAGACCAAATCGGAGAACCCAGCACAACAAGTTTCCCAATAGACCACCAAACCATCCGAGAACTTGATACTGCACAGGACAAGAGTCTACAAATGATGGCATTGTTTTATTTACAATTATTATACTAGGGTATAATTATTTCAAATAAGAACTTTCTACACAGATACCTATTTCTTAAAAGCCTTTGATCCGGTATTTTTAAGTCATACTTGTGCAAATTATACTTTGTCTGGTCATGGGATTTTTTGCTGTTTGTGATACATTGTTGCAAAGCCATGAGATAAAACAAATTAATGCCACGTACACACGGTCGGAATTTCCAACAAGAAAAGTTCGATGTGAGCTTTTGGTCTGAAATTCCGACCTTATGTAGGCTCCATCTGACTTTTCTGTTGGAATTTCCGACAGCAAAAATTTGAGAGCTGGTTCTCAATTTTTCAGAGGGGAAAAGTTATTTTCATCTGTATGCAATTCCGACGCGCAAAAAAACCTGCATGCTCGGAATCAATTTGACGCACGCTCTGAATCATTGAACTTCATTTTTCTCGGCTCGTTGTAGTGTTGTACGTCACGCATTCTTGACGGTTGGAATTTTGTGTAACCGTGTGTATGCAACACACGTTTGAGCCAACAATCCGTCTGAAAAAAATCCACGGTTTTCTTGTCGGAATTTCCGATCGTGTGTACGCGGCATAAGGGCAATTTTTGGATCAGTAAAATAGAGACACATAGAGCATGCACTTTGCACAAATAAGCCTGTTGGTTTCCCAAGAGGTTATATTGTAGTATTTCCACATTTTTTAGTTGACCCCTTGTATGCTCTGTGAGGCTGTTGGTGGGATTTCAGGTTAAGATAAAATGTTCATATGGAAGAATTTGAAGGTAAAATTGTCCAAAAAAGATTAAAAGTACGCTATACACTTACTATGAGTGCTTTGTGGCCAGTTATGTAGGCACAATAATATCATAGAACAATTCTGAAAAATTCTCGGAACATCTTGGACAAAAAGTTTTTGCATCTCTTAACGAGTTAGTCTATCCAAAAATTATATTTAGTTATTGAGTTATTAGCTGTCTGTAGTTTCCCCCGACTGCTTTCTATAATTCTCAGACCTGCTGGTGGAAAGATGTATCCTTTACAATTCCAAACTTGTGAAACCCGGCCTGAGCCATTACATGGATGTCACACTCATGTTGCTGGAATCTGCTCTTACTTTTTGATAATAAAAAATCTACCAGGGAGATACATAATTGTTTTGCTCTATGATAGAAAAGACAGAGATGTAAATTCTGGGGAGGATATCTTTCCATCATAGTACCTAAGAAGAAAAAAGGAGTTGTCAGCTTATTCAAAGAAAATCAACTACGGTTTCATTGTTTAGCTATGCTTGTGATAGAAATCGCCCACCCTAAAGTGTTCCTTGCGTAAAGTTCAAGGTGACATATAAGTCAGCTATCATTGAAAAGTAAACTTTAAAGTAATATTTGATGTGACTTTCCAGTTATATGCTTGCTACACCATTCTTTGATTTTTGCATTACATCATATACAGACTTATACATTTTCCTTCTATCTTAGGCCTCGTACACACGATAGGTTAACCAGAGGACAACGGTCTGATGGACCGTTTTCATCGGTCAAAACCGATCGTGTGTGGACCCCATAGGTTATTTAACCATCGGTTAAAAAAAGCCAACTTGCTTTAAATTTTAACTGATGGATTCCTAACCAATAGGTCAAAACTAGGGATGTCCCGATACCGATACTAGTATCGGTATCGGTACCGATACCGAGCATTTCCCCGAGTACTTGTACTCGGGGGAAATGCTCTGATGCCTCAGCCGATACCTGGGCAGGGATGGGGAGTTACAAGTTATTTAACCGATAGTGTGTGGGCGCGATGGACCATCAGTCAGCTTCATCGGTTAACCGATGACAATGGTCCTTTAGACCGTTCTCATCGGATGGACTGATTGTGTGTACGAGGCTTTAATTTTACCTCATTAACCAAGCATTGCCAACTGAGATCATTATCATAGAGATACTATAAGTAATGCATTTTTCACCCAGTCCCCAAAATGAAAAGACAGCACTACTGAACCTGTACTGAAAATTAGCAAATAGCCATCTTGCACAGATACCAATATAAACTAGGTTATATCCTAAGCTAATTGCCTTCACGTACATTTCAGAAGAAAATATAAATATAATATAGTTTTCCTTTAAACATGCTACAAGGTATATCTGTGCTTGCTGGGTCTTATTCAATCCACTAATGATTATTTTAAGCTGAAATATAATTTTTATGTGTGCCTGGCCCTTCTAAATTGCATAGATTCCTTAAAGGGGAGTTCCAGCCAATATTTATGTTTATTAAAAGTCAGCAGCTACAAAAAGTGTAGCTGCTGGCTTTTAATAAACAGACACTTACCTGCTCCAGCGTTCCAGCGACGTGCCGGCCGGGGCTCCGCTCCTCTCCCCCCCTCCCCGGCTTTCGGCTTCACGGCCGGGCACCCACTGCGCATGCGCGAGTGGCGTGGCGCAGCCCGGCGCTGCGCTGTTTGATTGGACAGGCGATCGCCTAGGACCTGTCACGTGTCCTAGGCGATCGCTTACAGGGAGGGGCTGCTGTAGGCGATTAAGCTTAATCACCTTACCAGCCCCTCGGCGGAAGGAGGAAGTGGGACTTCCTGTCCCACTCCTCCTGAAGCTCCCACTCCCCCCCAAAAAAATTACATGCCAAATGTGGCATGTAAGGGGGTGAGGAGTGGGATAAGCGGAAGTTCCATTTTTGGGTGGAACTCCGCTTTAAGATGATTAAAACCCCCTTTTTGAACTAAGATGTACATTTTCATATCAGTCCCCATAATTTTTTTTACATAATTTGTCTGCTCTTTTTAAAGGAGACCTTTCCTGGGAGCAGTGGCGGATTGGTGCTCAAAATTTTGGAGGGGGCAGCACAAACGAAGGCCTCGTACACACAAGATTCTTGGCAAGAAACTCTTGCCACCCGAGTGTACAGACTTTTGTTTCAAAAGAACCGCGGTGACGCCCCCTCCCTTGAGAATTCATCCCTGCGGGTGGTTGTAAACCCCATTCATGAAATTTTAACTAAGTACATACATATATGTTTACTCTTCTCTCCAAAGCTCTCAGGCCGCGTACACACGGTCGGTCCATCTGATGACAACGATCCGAAGGACCGTTGTCATCGGTTAACCAATGAAGCTGACTGATGGTCTGATGAGCCTACACACCATAGGTTAAAAAAACGATCAGGTCAGAACGCGGTGACTAAAACACAACGACTTGCTGAAAAAGTTCAATGCTTCCAAGCATGCGTCGACTTGATTCTGAGCATGCGTGGATTTTTAACCGATGCTTTTGCATACTAACCATCGGTTTTGACCTATCGGTTAGGCGTCCATCGGTTAAATTTTGAAGCAAGTTCTAATTTTTTTCACCGAAGGTTAACTGACCGATGGGGCCCACACACGATCGGTTTGGACCGACTAAAAGGTCCTTCAGTCCGTTTTCATCGGTTATGACCAACCGTGTGTACGCGGCCTAAGTGTTGTTTCTCTCTGGTGCTGTGTTCCTCTGTTATCACTATGAGTCACTTCTGACAAGTTCTTCAATACATGAGATAACAGCAGCTGAAAATTTGTGTCTGTCGGGGAGGGAGCCTAGAGGGAGATAAGCAGAGAGCTTGTCTATTCACAATACAGCTCTGCATGTTCCTTCGTTCCTCTGCCTATGTGGGGGGGGGTGTCTCTTTCCTCCAATCAGCTCTCAAACTGTGTAAGTACAGTGTCTCCACCCACCCCTATTTGCTGCTAAAGGAAGAAAGATTTCTAACATGATCTGCACATTTTAAAGAGTGTAGAAAAGGGAAGACAGCAGATATACATGTAAAACTTATGTAGGGAGATTTGTTTCATCCCTGTGTATCATCTGAGACTGTTCACTTTACTGGGTATATGTGAGGGTTTACATCCACTTTAACCACTTAAGGACCGCCTCCTGCACATATACGTCGGCAGAATGACACGGCTGGGCACAGCACGTACAGGTACGTTGCCTTTAAGAGCCCAGCCGTGGGTCGCGCGAACCGGTCCAAAGTTCCGCGGCCGCGGGACCCGCGGACCCGATCACCGCCGGTGTCCCGCGATCGGTCACAGTAGCTGAAGAACGGGGAGAGGTGTGTGTAAAAAGACCTTCCCCGTTCTTCACAGTGGCAGTGTCATTGATCGTCTGTTCCCTGATATAGGGAAAGACGAACAATGACGTCAAACGTCCAGCCCCGCCTCCATACAGTTAGAAACACATATGAGGTCACACTTAACCCCTACAGCGCCCCCTAGTGGTTAACTCCTAAACTGCTGTGAAAATGACAATGGTACCAAAAATGTGTCAAAATTGTCCGATGTGTCCGCCATAATGTCGCAATCATGAAAAAAATCGCTGATCGCCGCTATTAGTAGTAAATTAGTAAACGCTTATTGCGATTTTTTTTTACCAAAAATAGGTAGAAGAATACGTATCAGCCTAAACTGAGGAAAAAAAAAGTTTTTTTTATATCTTTTTGGGGGATATTTATTATAGCAAAAAGTAAAAAATATTGCATTTTTTTTTCAAAATTGTCGCTCTATTTTTGTTTATAAATGGAAAAAGAAAACATGGACAGCCGCACACCAAAAAACCTTGATGGTTGTCTTTATTTAAAAAAGGAAAAATGCACTACAAGTCACAGCACACAACACGGGAGTAAAACAGCTGATGCGTTTCGCACTATAAATTCGTGGTTAACCACTTAACCCCCGGACCATATTGCTGGTCAAAGACCAGAGCACTTTTTGCGATTCGCGCTGCGTCGCTTTAACTGACAATTGTGTGGTCGTGCAAAGTGGCTCCCAAACAAAATTGGCGTCCTTTTTTTCCCACAAATAGAGCTTTCTTTTAGTGGTATTTGATCACCTCTGCGGTTTTTAGTTTTTGCGCTATAAACAAAAATAGAGCGACAATTTTGAAAAAAATTAATATTTTTTACTTTTTGTTATAATAAATATCCCCCAAAAATATATAAAAAAAAATGTTTTCCTCACTTTAGGCCGATACGTATTCTTCTACATATTTTTCTTAAAAAAAACGCAATAAACATTTATTGATTGGTTTGCGCAAAAGTTATAGCGTTTACAAAATAGGGGGTATTTTTATGGCATTTTTATTAATATTTTTTTTACTGGTAATGGCGGCGATCAGCGATTTTTTTCGGTACTGCGACATTATGGCAGACACTTCGGACACTTTTGACACATTTTTGGGACCATTGGCATTTTTATAGCGATCGGTGCTATAAAAATGCATTGATTACTATAAAAATGTCACTAGCAGTGAAGGGGTTAACCACTAGGGGGCGGGGAAGGGGTTAAGTATGTTCCCTGGGTGTGTTCTAACTGTAGGGGGGGTGGCCTCACTAGGGGAAATGACTGATTGCTGTTCATACATTGTATGAACAGACGGTCAGGCATTTCTCCCCTGACAGGAGCGGGAGCTGTGTGTCTACACACACAGCTCCCGGTCCCCGCTCTGTAACGATCAATCGCGGGTGGCCGCTGCAGGAGCCGACGTATAGCTACGGGCTCTCGCGCAGGGGAGCCGACCTGCCGCCGTATAACTGCGGCGGCTGGTCGGCAAGTAGTTAATCATAAGCTATGATTAAGCACTAATTTATAGTGCGAAACGCGTCAGCTGTTTTACTCCAGTGTTGTGTGCTGTGACTTGTAGTGCATTTTTCCTTTTTTAAATAAAGACAACCATCAAGTTTTTTTTTGAGTGCGGCTGTCCATATTTTCTTTTTCCATTTGTTGCCTTGTGCATTGCCAGCACCCTTGATCTTCTGAGACCATACTGATCATCCTAACACAATCCACCTGGAGCGGTAACTTTCTTTCTTCTATTTTTGTTTATAGCGCAAAAAATAAAAAATCGCAGAGGTGATCAAATGCCACCAAAATACAGCTCTATTTCTGGGAAAAAAAGGACGCCAATTTTGTTTGGGAGCCACGTCGCACGACCGCACAATTGTCAGTTAAAGCGACGCAGTGCCGATTCGCAAAAAGGGGCCAGGTCTTTAACCTACATATTGGTCCAGGTCTTAAGTGGTTAAGTACAACACTAAAACATGTGCATGGAACACTTTAGTCAAAATACCGTGAAGTTATTTTTGTAAGTAGAACATCCCAGGCCGGCAAACTCGCTGTAGATGGCCTTGAGAAGATATTTTTGTATTGGGCTTATAAAAAAAAATAGCGATTCACAGATCTCTTATTTCTATCATAGTACAGATTTCTAAAGGGGTTTTGTAAAAGAACAACTTATAATGTATCTATATTCAGTTCAGGATTTTTAATGAAAACATTCACACTGGCAATGTATTTCAGAAACATAACCAAGGTTTTTCCTTTGCGGCTGTTATAAGCCTGATACAACACAAGCTGGTCTAGTTAAGTGTATCTAACTTAGATGCTCCTCTGAAAAACAATCCAACGCATTTGACAAGATGTGAGGTGGTGATGTGTCCCCTCCTCACTGCCTATTTAACTAAAAAAATGGCAGCAACAGTGTGGTTGACATGAGGATGCAGAGCAGACCCATGCATTTATAAGGCTCATGTTCACTGGTGGTACCACTGGCTGAATGTGACATTACATAGTTTGACACAGCTGCAGCATGTGTACAGCCCTGAGTGACTGCAAGTCCTTGTTCAGACAGGTGGTTGAGTAGCCATAAAACCTTGGCTCAGCCACCTAATTTTACCTTCCCCGGCACCACGCGTGAATAAGCCCTATAAGAACTTTCAATAACATTTAAAAATATACTGAATATGTAAAGCCTCGTACACACGACCGAGGAACTCAACGGGTGAAACACATCGTTTTCCTCGTCGAGTTCCTTGTCAGGCTGTCGAGAAACTCGACAAGCCAATTTTCTCCATTCCCGTCAAGGAAATAGAGAACATGCTCTCTTTTTGGCTTGTCGAGTTTCTCGACAGTTTCCTCGACGAAAATGTACACACGACCTGTTTCCTCGGCAAAAAAATATCTCCCAGCAAGTTTCTTGCTGGTTTTTGCCGAGAAACTCGGTCGTGTGTAGAAGGCCTAAGGGTTTCAGGCACATATAAAAGTTGGAGATAAATAGGATATACAACCTGCTGTAAATGATAGATATGAGGCTTCATTGAGAAACAATTGGCCATATGAAAGTCAAGCACATTTATAGAAGTCAAAGGGCTCCAAGGTAAATTTTTCCCACAACTGGCCCAGATTCACAAAGAGTTACGCCGGCGTATCAGTAGATACGCCGACGTAACTCAGAATCTAAGCCCGAACTGAGATACACTTAAACATGGCTAAGATACGACGGCCTGCGCCGTCGTATCTTAGGGTGCAATATTTACGCTGGCCGCTAGGTGGCGCTTCCATTGAGGTCGGCATAGAATATGCAAATGAGTCGTTACGCCGATTCACGAACGTACGCTTGCCCATCGCAGTAAAGATACGCCGTTTCCGTAAGAGATACGCGGCGTAAAGATAAACATGCCCCCTAGGTGGCGTATCCAATGTTAAGTATGGCCGTCGTTCCTGCGTCGCAATTTGAAAATTTTACATCGTTTGCGTAAGTCATCCGTGAATGGGGCTGCACGCCATTTACGTTCACGTCGAAACCAATGACGTCCTTGCGACGTCATTTAGCGCAATGCACGTCGGGAAATTTTAGGGACGGCGCATGCGCACTACGTTCGGCACGGGAACACGCCTAATTTAAATGCTCCACGCCCCCTACCCTGCTCATTTGAATTAGGCGGGCTTGCGACGGGGGATTTACGCTACGCCACCACAACTTTACAGGCAAGTTCTTTGTGAATAAAGCACTTGCCTGTAAAACTTGCGGCGGCATAACGTAAATGACATACGTTACAGCGCCGCAGTATTACGCCCATCTACGAGAATCTGGGCCTCTATTTATAACTTAGACAGAGTAAGCATTTGGAGGTAAGTATTTGGAGGCTACAGCATCTCAAGTTTGTATTACTGTCCCACTGAGGAGATTTCTGCTTTCATACTGTACAAGTGATGTGTATTAAACTGAACAAAAAGTGAAGGGAAATCTCAAACCTGGATGCAGACATCATTAAAAACTTAACTCAAAAAGTTAGAACTTCCCCACTCAATCAATACCATTGATTGAAAGTTGGTTGGAGTTTGCCCTATAAAAACTATTGAACTACTAAAACTTTTGACTGGGAACTGCAGTGTGGGAAAGGGACACTGTAGAGCTGGCCATCGATGGATAGAATCTAAAAGAAAAGTCTCAAGAAAAGTCTTATGCCGCGTACACACAACCGATCGTTTGTAGGTTCCAGAGCATTTTTCTCGACGTGAAAAATGGCTATTAAAAATTTTGAACATGTTCTAATTTTTCGCGTCGCTTTTCACGTTGTGGTTTTTCACGTCATGAAAAACGGTCGTGTGTAGGCTTTAACGACGGGAAAAAAACATGCTTGCTCAGAAGCCAGTCATGAGACGGGAGCACTCGTTCTGGTAAAACTAGCATTTGTAATGGAGATAGCACATTCGTCACCCTGTAACTGAAAAGCGTAAATCGTCTCTTACCAAACTTTTACTAACACGAAATCAGCAAAAGCAGCCCAAAGGGTGGCGCCATCCGAATGTAACTTCCCCTTTATAGTGCCGTCGTACGTGTTGTACGTCACCGCGCTTTGCTCGAGCATTTTTTTTCACGATCGTGTGTATGCAAGGCAGGCTTGACAAGAATCACGTAGAGAAAAACGTCGTTTTTTTCATCACATTAAAAATGGTCGTGTGTACGTGGAAATCAGGAACAAAAAATTCTGTGTATTATAGATGGCTATTCTGATAAATATAGTATATATCTTTTAAATATAATACCGTAATAGAAGAACGGTTCTCAAAATCAGGAAAATGTGTACAAAAATTCTCAAAACATTAATTTAGCGTTCAAAAGATTTTGTTTGCTTTTAACACTTGATTTTGGAATGATTGAACTTTATCAAGTAAAAACCACCTACACTGTTAGAAACTTGTTTGCGAAAAAGCTTCCATCCCGCTCCTTCAAGTTTTCTCATCACTGTGTTAAAAAATTATCATTGATTTGACCTACTAATGATTAGACTAATGATTAGAAAGAGGAGCAAACTTTCTGTTTCAATGTTTTTAATAAAGTTTTCACAGAGTAAAAAAATAACATCATAGATATGTGCATGGGCGTCCGCAGGTAGGGGCAAGGGGGGGGGGGGCGATTGCCCCCCCCTGGAATCGGCGAGAAGGTGTTGTAGTTTCCAGCTGTAGTGTTCGCCGTGGCCGCCACTGACTTTTTTCTCAGTCTGCCGGCTGCTCTCTGTCCTGACACATCTAATGTGCCTCCCTCACCCCCCCCCCCAGCCAGATCATCGGATGAGATGGCTCGGCAGCTCGGCCATTCCGCCATTCCTCTTCGGTGATTGGCTGCCTGCCTGTGTACATGTTGTGTAGATCCGGCCTATAGCCTAGAGAATGTACATCATTTTATATTGCATGGGTGATCTTAAAATGCCCTCCATAGAAATAGATTCTGCAGACGCCCATGGATATGTGGGTAATATACCTGTATAAAGTACACAATCATCAAAAAGTGATCATATACCGACAAAGAAAAAGATTTAAAATATTATTCCAAGGAAGGGAGACAGAAGGCATATAATCTCAAGGCCCACTTTAATTGAAGAGGTTTCCCTTAATATTGTCACTCCCAGGCATCTCAAAGGCACTTAATTGCGAGCATATGAGGCTGTGCACAAACTTTATAGATACAATGATGATATCTAACAAATAGACTACAAGTGTACTTCCAACTCATTTGCATAGTAGTCACATAATAGCCATGTGGATGTGGAAGGAGCAAACTTTCATAGAACTTTCTTTTCCCAAGAATTTTTGTTTTAAAAATCTATCCATCTATGGCCAGCTTTAGACACAAAGAAGGAGTATTTGGCTCAGTCAGGGAAGGTAAATAAAGCCTTGTTGTTTACATTATGAGGCTTGTCCACCACAAAGTCATTGGATTGAATACTGTATAGATTGTAATACAGAAGACTTTAGTTGTACTTTAAATCAAGGTAGATTTCATGTGTCAATCAGGGGGGCATAAAGGGTACGTGTAAAGAGATTTCAAAGCATAATTCCGTTTATTGGTAGGCCCCTCAATGTCTGAAAACCGCTTCTTGTCCCCTGTATAGTACCCTGTACAACCCAGGGTGCAAGTACCAAACAGCGTTCATGTCACTGGCTCAGATTCTGCTTACTTACTTTACCATGTGCCTTATATTGGCCCATCAATGTAAAGGTCCGCCCTGCTAGCCAACAGAACAGCACATGAGATGAAACTGAATAGGGTCAGAGCCTTCAGCCAGAAAACAGATCAGTCCCAGGTTTCAGGGGTGCATAGATAGAAGAATGGCGACTAGAGATGGCTTATAAGCACATAGAAATGCCTACTTTCCACTTCAAGTGAAGTTTAAAAAAAATATATCTTATTAGGTTTATGTTAAAGAAAACACATTAGCTATTCAAGCTTGAAAATATCCTGCACAAGGGCTGAGACTACAAAGCGACTACTATTACCTTTGGTTTGGTGTGAGCCTCTTCTGATTCTGTTTTTTCTCTGTTTTCTAAGGATCCATCTAAGGATTTCAGGATCACAAAACAAAAAACACTATCTCTCTCTCCAGAGAAAGCTTGTTTACCAACTAGAAAACTCAGGGCTTTTTTTCAGGGGGAACTTGGGGGAACTCAGTTCCACCACCTTTGGCTCAGACCCTTTGGTGCCTGCTCACCACAATCACTTGTAAACACAGAAGTCTGGTTTCTGTGTTTACAAGTGACAGCTCTACACTCTGTTTGTAACCCCCATGAACTTTGCACTCTATATGTAATGCAATTCTGGTATTTAATGCCCCTTTAAGACTCTTCTACTGTTTGTGAAATCTGAATGGGGTCGTGCTTGAGTTCCTGCACCTATTTTCTGAGAAAAAAAGCTCTGAGAAAACTTACGTTGGGCAGAGAGAGGGCAAGTAGGCACAGTTTGGCTACAAGTTTACAAGTGTGCATAGGCTTTTCTGGCTAACAAATAGCTGACATCTATAGGGAAAATGTTGTAAATATGCTGGGAATATTTCCATGTATACAACTGACTTCCTCTCTGATAAACTCCCCATGTTTAGAACCTCTACTCAACTTGTAATGGCTAGTATCATGTAACACGTGGCTTCTTGGCAACAACATAAAATATGTATACATTAAAAAGCATTAGCTACAGCATATTTAAAAAATACATTTATGATGTAATCTCACATATGTCCCCATAAGTGAGATTACATATCATATTCAGATTATACTATAGAAATACAGTAAATATGCTATACTATCCATTATCCATTTTATACCATGGAAAAAGGGCACACCCTCTCAAAGCATTTAGTATAATTACGCTTTCTCAGTAGGTATAGGATTGAGTATAAAAAGTAATAGACCAGACATTTGAAAAAAAAAGTATAAAAAACATCCACAATGGGGGGAAATCATAGGGGATCAAAGCAATCCAGATACACTAATGTACTATCGCGTGCAAAAAGATAATTCTTCCTTCATGGATCTATGAAGTTTTATGGAGCCTTAAGCATCATACACACACAATCGGATTTTCCACAGACAAAACCTCAGGCCCCATACACACGAGAGGATTTATCCGCAGATACGGTCCAGCGGACCGTATCCGCGGATAAATCCTCTCGTGGATTTCAGAGGATTTCTATGCGATGGCGTGTACACACCATCGCATTGAAATCCGCGCTGAAATCCTCTGCCGATGACGTGTCGCGCCGTCGCCGCTATTATGACGCGGCGACGGGCGCGACGCTGTCATATAAGGAATTCCACACATGCATCAAGTCATTACAACGCGTGCGGGGAATCCCTTTAGACGGATGGATCCGGTAAGTCTGTACAGACGAGCGGATCCATCCGTTGGAATGGATTCCAGCAGATGGATTTGTTGTGCATGTCAGCAAATATCCATCTGCTGGAAATCCATCCCAGGGGAGATTTATCTGCGGATAAATATCCGTTGGCGTGTACACACCATAGGATCTATCCGCAGAAACCCATTTGATGGGATTTATCTGCGGATAGATTCTATGGTGTGTATGGGGCCTCAGGCCTCGTACACACGACCGAGTTTCTCGTCAAAAACCAGCAAGGAACTTGCTGGGATTTTTTTTTTGCCGAGGAAACCGGTCGTGTGTACATTTTTCGACGAGGAAACTGTCGAGGATCCCGTCGAGCCAAAAAGAGAGCATGTCTTCTTTTTCCTCAACGGGAATGGAGAAACTTGCCTTGTCGAGTTCCTCGACAGCCTAACAAGGAACTCGATGAGGAAAACCATGTGTCTCGCCCGTCGAGTTCCTCGGTCGTGTGTACGAGGCTTGAGCCCTTTTGTCTGAAGGGCGTTGGCCAGGAACTTGTCTTGCATACAAACGGCACTCAAGAGTCAATTTTCCTCCAACAGCCTGTCATCACACAATTCCCATTGGAAAATGTGATTGTGTGTATGAGGCTTAACAATCACTGGGGTCCCAAGTGTAAGTATATTAACTTACAATGTGCCAATGACATGTGCTGTTGAAAAGTTCTAAAAAAATTGGGATCAGATAAGTAAATCAGGTGAGTAGAATTTAATTCTCAAGTTGGAAAATACACATTCTACACAGGAATAGAGTAAATTGAAAGTGCCCTGGAAGATTTTGAACAGCACAACTAAAATGGTGAATGTAAAGAGAGGTCACAAATTAATAATATAAACTGTGTCCAGGCAAAGCACAAGCTAGGTCCCATGCCAGAGTAGAGTCTTGTATCAAGAGAAATATGGTGTCCTAGGAGCCAGGTTGGGGAGGGGGAAGGACCTCCCCAACACTTGCATCTGTGTGTCATTGAGGTGCTATACTTGCGCTTGGGACCCCAGTAATTATTAGGATCCAAACTTCATAATGTAAGGACTCGTTTTTGAAGTTCCTGGGTTGTTTTGATTATATATCGCCTATGATCTAACACCTTGAGAATGATTTTTTACCTGGCAGCTACAAAATTTCTTCATTCAGACTTCTGATATTCATCACATACCTTCTGAGAAAGCAAAATTATGTGAAACATGTCATGGTGGTGTTCCTTTTATAATATGGTTAACAGATAGTATAATACATTTACTGTATTTCTAATTCTATTACTGTACAAAGTTACTAATGTAAGATTTTATTACAAGCTTATTCTTTAAATGTGCTGTAGCTACTGCTTATCGATGTATACATATGATATTTATAACCAGTATCAATAAAATATTTGTTTTACTTTTTTTATATTATTTGTGTAATTATAATTGCACCTTTAAAGGCCCATCTACTTATGGTGATTTTGGCATTTCATAAAATTTGGGAAGTGGTACTTCAACATTTTGTGCTAGAACTTATGCCTTCTTTTTTTTCTCTTTACTTTTTTTATTATGTTTTTATTATGTTTTGAAACAATTTTTTCCATGCTTATACAACATTGAGGAATGCATTCTGTGCAATATAACATGGTGCAGATAAACATATTGACATTTTAATCAATGCCATCCTATTATCCTTTCTTTAAGTTTGCCGATCTAACTTTAATACAACATTTATACTTATATCTATATTTAATACAACATTAAAAAAATAACTGAATTAGAATAATATGCAGGAAGCATACATATCTGTAAATGTCATAAATGACTTACTTATATAAAGCAAAATGTACATTAGATTTAGTCTCCCTATGAAAAAAAATCCAACATGCCCAGAGCAAGAAATATTTAATTTCCAACAAACTTGTCAACGTTTCGTTTAGTTTTTTTCAATGGGATTACAAACAGTGCTTATGACAGTATCACTTACAAATAAATTTTTAAGTATAAAACTTTTTTGTAATACTAAAAAAATGAATCATTTGTGCTTTAACAAATGGAACATCAACTTCATTTATAACTTTGTATAATTCCTTCTCTTGAAACTTTTTATATATTTGATTTGTTTTCTGGTTAAGAGATTGACGCACAGTTGTTTCTGTTAATGTTTTGTTTATGTTTTGCTGTTGTGTTGGCCATATAAAGTTCACATAGATGAGTCATATTCTGTATTATTAAATGGCAACTACACTCAAAGCTGATTAGAGTAATAAAGAGGTATGGGTATAATTGTTGAAAAATACGTCAGAGCCCACTTTTATTGGGTTAAAGTTCTAATCCATCCCACTTTTGGATCTATTGGCCGGCAACCTACATTGACCATGTTATAGAGATCACCCCTAGTCTTCTACTGACACAGGGTGGCCTCAGAAGAAAACTCATGCTAGTAGGTACGTAACTACTATTGATGGGTCCGCTATAGTAGAATTTTTATGGGATCATCACTCATTTTGGCAGTATCCCCCTTTTTAAATTGCCTGAAACTCTACTAAGTTGATTTCATTGGCAGAATATATTTTTCTAAAGAATGTCAAGAGTTAGTTTCATCTAGTACCTGACAGCTGTGGGTGGAGTTGCTTATTAACAGCTCCAGGTTGGAGAACTATTTTCAGTGTCAAGAATATGGCCTACTCACTCAATAGCTGTGGTCATGGTATTTCTAAAGCCCATTGGCCATCCATTCTGTGAAAACAAATTCAATTCCACACTTGTGTTTCCTTGTATCTCAGCTGACTTTGTTGCTCTCTTTCATAGTATATTTCTTGTATAAATATTTTGTAAATCCTTCAATGGCATTTTTTTATTATTAAAATTATTATTGCAGTGTATTTATGTGGAACTTTATATGTCTAAGTTTCTGTTTCCTTTTAATATGACCATTCTGAGCACACAGTATAAGTCAATGTGTTATGAGCAAATGTATTTCATGTATGCTTTGCCAGTTTGTGTGCCAATAAATTGTGCTAACATGAATGTTTCTTTTTTCTCTTAATTTTGATGTTATTCCAGAGAAGGAAAGAAAGGGGATATAAGGGGACGGGAGAGGAAAGAAGGGGTGCTTCAAAGGGAATATAGAGAAGAGGAAAGGGAAGTTGGCAAGTCAGATCTGTAACTTTATAAAAGGGTTGTCTCTAAGGGCTGGATCGGTCGGGCTGGGAAGTTTGACTTGGGTGGTACACCTGTCAAACGGTAACGCAGGTCTCCTAAAGTGAGCCCAGGGAAGACAGAAACCTCCCGTAGAGCAGAAGAGCAAAAGCTTGCTTGATCTTGATTTTTAGGATGGGACAGCGTGGAGGTCTGACAAGCCTGTGGTGGCCAACCATTACACGTGCATTGCTTAATCTTTGAGACAAGCATATGCTACTGGCAGGATCAACCAGGGAAAAGCTGGGTGCTAAATAGGGAATCAAAATATGGGGTAACTACAAGGGATGGTGAGGGTCCAGTTCCTCATCGCATAACAGATAATAGACTGTTTACTTGGAAAGGGGAATTTCGCCCAGAGCTTAGGGAATGAGGTGAAGCTCTGCTAACTTAAATTGTCCAACAATGTGCAACCAAAAAGTTGTTTTTTTATTTTCCTTGCACACGATTGGGTGTGTAGTGATAACCCCCAGAGAGGCTGCTGGAAACATATTGGGGCAGATCCACAAAGATATTACGCCGGCGTATCTATTGATACACCAAGTAATTTCAAATTTTGCACATCGTATCTTTGTTTTGTATCCTCAAAGCAAGATACGACGGCATCTCGGCTAGATCCGACAGGCGTACGTCTTAGTACGCCGTCGGATCTAAGCTGCAATTTTTCGGCGGCCGCTAGGTGGCGTTTCCGTCGAATTCCGCGGCGAGTATGCAAATAAGCTAGTTCCGGCGATCCACGAACGTACGTCCGGCCGGCGCATTTTTTTACGTCGTTTGCGTTCGGCTTTTTCCGGCGTATAGTTAAAGCTGCTGTTATGAGGCGTACTCAATGTTAAGTATGGCCGGCGTTCCTGTGTACAATTTTGAATTTTTTACGTTGTTTGCGTAAGTCGTTCGCGAATAGGGATTCGCGTAGAATGACGTCACCGTCGTGAGCATTGACTTGTTCCGGGTTCATTTCGAGCATGCGCACTGGGATACCCCCACGGATAGCGCATGCGCAGTTCAACAAAAACTTTGTTTACGTCGGGTCACGACGTATTGACATAAAACACGCCCCCATTACATCCATTTGAATTCCGTGCCATTACGCCGCCAAAGATACATTACGCCGCTGTAACTTACGGCGCGAATTCTTTGAGGATTTGAAAAAAAAGAATAAAGTTACGGCGGCATAGTGTATCTTAGATATGCTGCGCCCGGCGCATAGGTACGTGGATCTGCCCCATTGAGTCTCCCTTACCTGTTCAGAGGCTGTCATCCCTGGCCCCAGTCCCTGAAGCACACCAACAAATTCAGGCTTAGTCTAGGGATGACTTCTAAAGATTTATTGCAAATCTTGAGCAAATGTAAGGAGAGAGTTTTGGGTTGCAGAATACTCAAGGTACAAATTCTTACAGCACAGATGCCTGAATGTTGTTGTTCAATAGTAGCCTTGAAAATAACTTTGCAGAAAAAGAGGACAGCCAGTCAATATGAGACCATGCAAACAGTTACAGTCCTTAAGCAGCAACCTTTGGCAACACTTTGCCAGTGAGCAATTCTGTACCGGGAGCTATGTGCAAAAGGTCCTATTCACAATGGTGTAGATTCAGGTAGGGTCACGCAATGTTATGGCGGCGCAGCGTATCGTATTTACGGTACGCCGACGTTACTTACAGGAGCAAGTGCAGTATTCACAAAGCACTTGCTCCGTAAGTTGCGACGGCGTAGCGTATATTGGGCCCGGCGTAAGCGCGCGTAATTCAAATGTGGAAGGGGGACGTGTTTTATGTAAATATATGATGACCTGACGTGATTGACGTTTTGTCAATCACGTCATGCGCCGTCCGTGTACATATCCCAGTGTGCATTGCTTTGCTCCCAAGTACGGCGCAACGACGTATTGGTTTTGACGTGAACGTAAATTACGTCCAGCCCTATTCGCGAACGACTTACGCAAACGACGTTAAAAATTAAAATTTCAAAGCGGGGACGACATCCATACTTAACATTGGCTGCGCCTCCTAATAGCAGGAACAACCTTACGCCGAAAAAGCCTAACGTAAACGACGTAAATAAATTGCGCCGGGCGTACGTACTTTTGTGAATCGGCGTATCTAGGTAATTAGCATATACTACGCCGACAACAACGGAAGCGCCCCTAGCGGCCAACGTTATATTGCACACAATTCTACGCCGCCACAATCAAGTTAAGTCGGTGGAGAAAGCCTATTTTTTAAGCGTATCTGCCTTTGAGAATCGGCGTAACGATACGCGGGCGCGGATTTCAAATTACGGCGGTGTATCTGGAGATACGCCCCCGTAAAAGGTATGTGAATCTACCCCAATGTCCAGACGGCAGGTCCCAACCAGCTCCCCTGCAACACTCTTCAGTAAAGTTTTCCTTTCTACAGCCCAGCTTCAGGTTAGGTATCATCTTTCAGGCCCCCAGCACATGGCACATGTTGAGGCCTTGTTTCAGTAATATCTCTGAAACGTAGGACATATGCTCCCCCTCCCAGGGGAAAGGCCCCATGGGAAGAAAGAGCTGATCAAATCCTCCCAAACATTTATCTTCTCCCTAGCTTCTGGGCCAGCCTCCCAGGGATTGGCTAAGGTCAGATAACTATTCATAATCCAGTAAATGACCCTTCCACACTATTCCTGAAACATTCTTCCAAAGGCATGCAGAAGCAGAAGGTTTAGGAATGTGCTTAGTGTGTTTTCTGAAAATGCACCAAAAGTCCTGCATGCAGGACATTTGTTTTTGCGCTTTAAGGCCTCGTACACACGATCGGTTAACGAGAGGACAACGGTCTGATAGACCGTTTTCATCGGTCCAAACCGATCGTGTGTGGGCCCCATAGGTTACTTAACCATCGGTTAAAAAAAAGCCAACTTGCTTTAAATTTTACCGATGGATTCCTAACCGATAGGTCAAAACCGATCGTTAGTAGGCACAACCATAGGTTAAAAATCCACGCATGCTCAGAATCAAGTCGACGCATGCTTGGAAGCATTGAACTTCATTTTTTTCAGCACGTCGTTGTGTTTTACGTCAACGCATTCTGACACGATCGGTTATTTAACCGATGGTGTGTGGGCTCGACGGACCATCAGTCAGCTTCATCGGTTAACCGATGACAACGGTCCTTCAGACCGTTCTCATTGGATGGACTGATCGTGTGTACGAGGCTTTAGAAAACACACCAAAACAGCAAGCCATAATAGAAGTCTATGGGAAAGCGCAACTAACTTGCACAAAAACTGCAGGAACACTGCCCTACACCTGTGCTGCAGCCAAAACGCAGCAGAGCAGTGTGAAGCTACCCTAAAGATACCAATTCAAGCCTGCTATATAAAATTGCATATTTTTATTGTTAAAAATATTTCAGATAAAATATACAGTATGTTACTGTTCTTTATACATACATTGTATGTACAATATTTCTCCCCAGATATCCCAGTGCATAAATCTTGACTACATATGATAATTTCACAATCCATTATTCTATTGTTAGCACTTCCGCCTAGTAGCACCAAGGTTTACCGGTTCGAATCCCAAACATGGCACTACCTACCTGGAGTTTGCATGTTCTCCCTGTGCCTGTGATGGTTTTCTCCAGGTACTCTGGTTTCCTACCACACTCCAAAGACATGCTGGTAGGTTAATTTGCTCCTGTCTAAATTGACAATAGTGGGGCAGATTCACATACAATTGCATGGGCGCAGTGTATGTGAGATACGCTACGCCGCTGTAACTTACTTTTGAAAGCTTTGAATCCAGAAAGAATTTGCGCCGTAAGTTACGTAGTGTATCTCTCGCAGCGTAACGTCGCGTAATTCAAATCGGCGAGTAGGGGGCGTGTTTCATTTAAATGAAGCACGTCCCGCGCCGAACGAACTGTGCATGAGCCGTCCCTAAATTTCCCGCCGTGCATTGCGCTAAATGACGTCGCAAGGACGTCATTGTTTTGACGTGGACGTAAATTACGTCCAGCCCCATTCACGGACGACTTACGCAAACAAAAAAATATATTTTCAAATTCGACGCGGGAACGACGGCCATACTTAACATTGCGTATGCCACCAAAAAGCAGCTTTAACTATACGCCGAAAAAAGCCGAACGGAAACGACGTAAAAGAATGCGACGGCCGCTCGTACGTTCGTGGATCATCGGAAAAAGCTAATTTGCATACTTGACGCGGAATACAACGGGAACGCCACCCAGAGGACGCCGAAGAATTGCATCTAAGATCCGAAGGCGTACGAAGACGTACGCCTGTCGGATCTAACCCAGATGCCGTCGTATCTTGTTTTGAGGATTCAAAACAAAGATACGACACAGGAAATTTTAAAGTACGCCGGCGTATCAGTAGATACGCCGGCGTACTTTCTGTGTGGATCTGCCCCAGAATGTGTATGTATGAATGTGATCTAGGGACCCTTAAATTGTAAGCTCTTTGAGGGCAGGGACGGATGTGAATGTACAATATATACATGTAAAGTGCTGCGTAAATTGATTGTGCTTTATAAGTACCTGTAATGAATAACAAATAATTGTTGGTTCAGATGACCATCATGGTATCAGGGTATCAGGGTATCAGAAATTTCAATACATTTCTTGAGTTAGTGCAATTTCCTTACGACACCATAGAAGAATAATTATTTGTAATGTAAATCACAGCATGTTTAAAGTGGATGTAAACCCTCACATATAACCTGTGAAGTGAACAGCCTCAGATGATATACAGAGATTAAACAAATCGCCCAACATACGTTTTACATGTATATCTGCTGTCTTCAGCTCCAAATACTGTTTAGAAACTGCACATGGTGTTAGAATTTTCTCTTCCTGACTCACCTTTGGGTGTGAATTCTTTGCTTATACTGGGAGACAGCTTATTGGAGAAAAGGCACACACCCCCTTCTCCACATCGGCATATACTTTCAGAGATGTGCTGTGAATAGACCAGCTCTCTGCTAATCAATTTATAGCACCCACCCCTAAACAAAACTCAGGCTGGTTTTATCACAGTTGACAGAGAACTTGTCAGAAGTTATCATGCTGATAACAGAAGAATGGAGCAGGAGAAAGCCACGGGACCTAGGGCTTTGAAGAGAGATAAGAAAACATTGCAGGTATATGTGCCCAGCTCACATTTTATGAATCAGGTTTACATTTTAAAACAACCAATATTAAAAGTTACATAGTTACATAGTGATGTTTAAAAAAAGACCATCTAGTTAAACCAAGAGAAATATATTGAAAAATTCCCATATGCACAATCATATACCCACAGTTGATCCAGAGGAAGTGCAGACATGTACACTTCTCCCTTGCACACCTGGACTCCTTGGGAGGGTGGAGCTTAGAACCCTGGTCCTGACTCTACTATTAGCCCAGAACCCACCTGAACAATCAGTATCCTGGCTATTCACAAATCCGGGTCCCAAGACTGGAGATTTTCTCCCACCCAGATTGCTGCAAAATCTCCTGGTTCCCCGGATCTCCAGGCTCCAGGTCCCCAACTGGATTTTACAAACCACAGAGGAACCTGACAAAATAGATTCCTCCACATTAATCAATTATCTTGGAGCCCCTCAACCTGTCTGGTTGAAAATCCTGGGCAACATACACCATCACTGTCACGCCATTAATGGAAGAAAAACATTAGGCCTTCTATGTGGTGTTTTTATAACAGAAATGTTGGCAATTCTTTTCCTGTTAAAGTAAATATGGAACATCTTTGCTTGGCTTATATCTGCATTATTTATGTTTTATGTATCCAGCACATAATATACTTATTCTATTGATGTCTATAAATTCAGAAAACATTGACACCAGGATGAGGTGTCTGTTTTTAGCTCTGTAACTGACAATTTCAGATCTGCTGTTTATGACCTGAAATATGGTCATCTTCAAATGTCAAAACTGGTGGGGGCTCCTGAACTCATTTGTCATTTGGAGGAGGGTCACATAATATTGGTCATATAATAAAGCCATACATACTGTATTTGCTGGCATATAAGACTACCTTTTACACCTAAAAAAACTGTCCAAAAATCAGGGGTCGTCCTATACGCCGGGTCAGTTGCTCGGATGTCTGCTGGATATTCAGTAATACTGTATGTAGCTTTGGCTACATACAGTATATACCGCTTAGCCAATCCCGATGAGCGATGTATTCAAATAAATACAGAGCCTGCTCAGATTGGAGCAACAACCATCTACCATACATACAGTAGCCTGCTCGGATTGGAGCAACAACCATCTACCATACATACAGTAGCCTGCTCGGATTGGCTTTGAGAGTCAGAGAGGTGTGGGCTGATGTTACAGCCTCTGCCAAGCCAAGCAGGCTTTGTATTCATTAATAGAATACATCGCTCACCGTGATTGGCTCCAGCTCCAGCAAGAAGGAAGAAGAATATGTCTCCAGAAGGAAGAAATATGAAGCGTCGGAAGCCTCGGAAGGGGGGTCGTCTTATATGGTGAGTACAGGGAAAAAAATCTTAAAAAACTGTAAAATTAGGGGGTCGTCTTATACGCCCGGTCGCCTTATACACCGGCAAATACGGTAGTTAGTCAGGTTGAAAAAAGACACAAGTCCATCCAATTCAACCATAAAAATAAAATAAAAAATATACAATCCCATATACCCAATCCTATACCCACAGTTGATCCAGATATGTTGACGCAAGTCTGTCTGAGGCGCATACCTCAAGTAAGAACAGTTTTCCAGATCATCTATGGAAGAAACGGCCAAATTGGTCTTATCTGTTTAAATAAGTTCTGGAAATAAAAGGCATTTGCATTCAGCAGAAAGGAAAAGCTAAAAATGTCTTCTTATCAGGTCCCCAACTGTGAAGGAAACCACTTCTCTTCAGACATAATAAGTATTCAATTATGGAGGCGTAAGAAGTCATTGTACATTGTGTAGCCATTGTTTGACAAATCAAGGTGTGCTTTTTTTTTTCTTTAAAGAAATGTAAAAAGTTAGTGAAGCAATGTGGCCCTGAATTGGTGAGATTCTGAGTTCAATCCACTAATGCAGAGTAGCAGAGGAAGATTTGTGGCTACATTGAGGGGGATTCAGTAAAGCTGTAATGTCGCCTTTCTAGCATTTTTTTACACCCAAGATACATGTACATGTATTCATTGGGCAGGTTTTTAAAGCGGGGTTCACCCTAAAACAAGTATATACCGTTCAATCCAGCATACTGCCGACATGTACAGTATGCTGTTTTTTTTTTTTTTCGGTTTACATACGGTAGTATAGGTATTTCCCCCCGGCTTCCGGGGAGTGAATCCGCGGGACTGGGCGTTCCTAATCGAGACTAAGTGATTGACGTATGACAAAAGCTTGCCCCCTGCCAAACTGCGAGTCGGCACTATACGGCGCCTGCGCACCGACGTTCGGCTTTTTTCGGAAACTGGTGACGTGCCTTTTGCGACGGGGGGCAAGCTTTTGTCATACGTCAATCACTTAGTCTCGAATAGGAATGCCCAGTCCCGCTTGATTCACTACCTGGAAGCCGGGTGGGGGGGAAATACTATACTATGGTATGTAAACCAGAAAAAAAAAACAGCATACTGTACATGTCGGCAGTATGCTGGATTGAATGGTATATATACTTGTTTTTAGGGTGAACCTCCGCTTTAAGAATTCACCAAATACAGGGACACACACTGAAGAACAGGATGGTCCATTTCCCTTTATGCCAGTCAGCTAAGTTTTTAGATGCTTTTTTCATGTGAGTTCACAACTGTATATATTTAAATACAAATTCTTTAAGTGATACTTAAAGTGTCACTAAAGGAATTTTTTTTTTTTAGCTAAATAGCTTCCTTTACCTTACTGCAGTCCTGGTTTCATGTTCTCATTGTTCGTTTTTGCTTTGATGTTTCTGTAATTCCTCTCTGTTCTGGACACTTCCTGGTTGTCTGTTTCCTGATCACCACAGTACTGGGAGATTTCTCACTGTGGTCACTAATCAAGGAGGTGTGATTACTGTGAGTCTAAAACTCCTCAGCACCAATCCAGTTGTTTTTTAAAATCCATCACTGCCCTCTATTGGCTCTGTGCAGGAGCAGATATCTTTTTTGTTGCAAAGATAGATGGTACTTTAAGACCCTGCATAGACTATCCAGGCTGAAGCCTTTGGCTTCACTGCCCGATTCCCTACTGCGCATGCGCGAGGATCGCGGTGCGCGGTCACTGGTCCCCGCTCTCTCCTGGGAACAGGGTTTCCCAGAAGACAGATGTAAACAGGAATCACTGTGACAGATCCTCTTTATGGAGAGATATGGGGTCAATAAGACCCCACATCTCTCCTCCAGGCTTACAAGCATGAAATCGATGAAAAAAAATTCACCGATCTCATGCCGACAACATCGATTGCGGCTTTGTTTACTTCCGGGTCATAACGTCGCGCTCGGGCCTCCGACGGTCATAGAGATGACTGGTGACCATTTGGTCACCAGTCATCTCTAAGCTTCCCAGGCAGCGCTGGCCGATTCTCTCTCCGGGCCCCCGATGGCATGGGAGAGCCCGGAGAAGCACCGGATGGCAGCGGGAGGGGGGGACGTCCCCTCCCGCTGCCTATAAGAAAGATCAAGCGGCGCAACTGCCACTTTGATTGTTCTTATCGTGCAGAGGATCGGCGTCTGAAGACGGTGATATCTGAATAATGCCTGTAGCTGCAGGCATCATTCAGATATCACGGCACAAAGTCGAGGACGTCCATGGACGTCCTCGGTCGTCAATTGGTTAAGGACAAAGAAGTACTGGCATCTTTTTCTAGGGTCCTTTCCTGAAAGCAAACATCTGGTTACATAAGGAGATGACACCGTCCAGATCAGCAAGGATGGTTCTTCCTGCTAGTTCATCCTTCACTCTGTAAGAGAGGCCATGTAAAAAAAATTGCAACTAAGGCCCCTTTATTCCAGCTCAGCTGAAGAGCATACTGTCCCATGGGAGCAGACTCATGGAGGAGACATAAAAGCGCACTGGCCGCTGAAGAGACATGACCCAGTTCCTTGAACATATTCCGAAAGAGTTTCAAGAAATTAAACAGGCTAGAAACCGCTGGATTATTCTTTTCCCACAAAGTGGCAGCCCAGGCTAAAGCCTCGTCAGACAGAAGGGAAATAATATAGGCTACCTTTGCCCAATCAGACAAGAAATTTTGGGGCTGGAGTTCAAAATTAACCACTTAAGCCCCGGACCTTTAGGCAGCTAAATGCCCAGGCCAGGTTTTGCGATTCGGCACTGCGTTGCTTTAACAGACAATTGCGCGGTCGTGCGACGTGGTTCCCAAACAAAATTGGCGTCCTTTTTTCCCCACAAATAGAGCTTTCTTTTGGTGGTATTTGATCACCTCTGCGTTTTTTATTTTTTGCGCTATAAACAAAAATAGAGCGACAATTTTGAAAAAAATGCAATATTTTTTACTTTTTGCTATAATAAATATCCCCCAAAAACATATATAATTTTTTTTTCCTCAGTTTAGGCCGATACGTATTCTTCTACCTATTTCTGGTAAAAAAAATCGCAATAAGCGTTTATCGATTGGTTTGCGCAAAATTTATAGCGTTTACAAAATAGGAGATAGTTTTATGGCATTTTTATTAATTTTTTTTTTTTACTACTATTGGCGGCGATCAGCGATTATTTTTCATGACTGCGACATTATGGCAGACACTTCGGACAATTTTGACACATTTTTGGGACCATTGTCATTTTCACAGCAAAAAATGCATTTAAATTGCATTGTTTATTGTGAAAATGACAGTTGCAGTTTGGGAGTTAACCACAGGGGGAGTTAGGGTTCACCTAGTGTGTGTTTACAACTGTAGGGGGGGGTGTGGCTGTAGGACTGACGTCATCGATCGAGTCTCCCTTATCAAAAGGATCACTCGATCGATACTCCGCCACAGTGAAGCACGGGGAAGCCGTGTTTACATACGGCTCTCCCCGTTCTTCAGCCCCGGGGAGCGATCGCGACGGAGCAGCTATAAACGAATAGCCGCGACGTCGTCCCGGATCGCTCCCCGAGGGAATCCGCCCGCCGCACGTAGCGGGGGGGGGTCACGATCGGACCCCCCACCCGCTAGAAGGCAAGGACGTATATATATACGCCCATCTGCCTGTCCGTGCCATTTTGCGGACGTAAATAGTCGTGCGGCAGGCGTTAAGGGGTTAATGGTGCACTGGCTAAGGAACCCCTGCAGGCCTTGGAGTTTCCAGAGTAACAGGAAAGTATTTGTGGCTGCGACTGTGATCGTAATAGGTATGGCAGCAGATTGTGATTGAGGTTGTTGTACCGTACCTAGGCATGCAGACTGCTTCTACAAAGATTTGTGAAAGAATGGGTCGCTCTCAGGAGCTCAGTGAATTTAAGCGTGGTACCGTGATAGGTTGCCACCTGTGCAATAAGGCCATCCGTGAAATTTCCTTGCTACTAAATATTTCATGGTCAACTGTTAGTGGTATTATAACAAAGTGAAAGCAACTGGGAACAACAGCAACTCAGCCATGAAGTAGTAGACTTGGTAAAATGATAGAGTGGGGTCAGCGCATGCTGAAGCGCATAGTGCGCAGAATTCGTCAAATGTCTGTGAAGTCAATAGCTACAGACCTCCAAACTTTGTGTGGCCTTGAGATTCTCACAACAACAGTGCATAGACAGCTTCATGGAATGGGTTTCCATGGCCGAGAAGCTGCATTCAAGTCTTAAATCACCTAAATTTGTGAAATGGGAGTCAGCTGGGGAACTGAGGGCCAAATCCTCAAAAGAGATACGACGGAGTAATTGCTGTTACTCCGTCGTATCCCTGGTCCACAGAATCAGTTTTCCATAGTTAGGGAGAAGATCCGGCATGTGTAATTGAATTACACTGCCGGATCTTAGGATGCAGTACCGCATCCGCCGCTGGGGGCATTTCGTGTCGAAATGCCGCCTCGGGTATGCAAATTAGCACTTACGGAGATCCACAAAGCTTTTCAGCTTCGTTTTTTCTCCGTAAGTATTAAGTTGCATACGCAAAATTAGGGCTGCTTTTACATGGTGTAAAGTTAGTACACCATGTAAAAGCAGACCCTTCTGTCTAGTGACGCGTTTTTTTTCCGAATTTGATTTTTTTTTTGCGCCGTATCTTTTTTTTTTTTCGACGCAACTTTATTGACCCGTCGCAATGCACAAAGCCTGGTGTAACGTAATTTTGCGCTATGCACGTCGGGAAAATGACGTCACGAGCCTGCGCAGTACAGCCGGCGCGGGAGCGCGCCTCATTTAAATGGGAATCGCCCCCATGAAATGAGGAACGCCTTGCGCCGGCGGAATTTAAGTTACACGGCCAGAAATTTCTAGGTAAGTGCTTTGTGGATCGGGCACTTAGGTAGAAATTTTAAGGCAGTGTAACTTAAATTAGAATTTCGCCGTTACGCCGGGTCTTTGTGGATTTGGCCCTGAGCAACTATTTACCCATTAGGTCCACCTTAAACGCGTGGCAGTGGGCAGATTTGAATGCTGCTTTTGAACTGAATAGATGTTATGGATCTAGCCACTGCCATGCGCTGTCAGTCAACAGCCAGGAAAACCTCATGGGGAACTAGTCTCTCAACTCCTTATCAGGCACCCCCACTGCACTACAAAACTCCTCCACTATGTGCCTCTCGGTGTGACATGTGCAGTGGCCAGGGAGGGAGCGCACAGAGAAAAGAGCATACAGTATGGAAGACAGACTTGTGAATGACACAGTTCTGAAGTCCACACACTAAAAAACAAACCAACTTTTCTTTTTAAATTCTATACAGAGGAAAAGATTTCAAAGGATGGGATGTTTTAGGTACCACTGATGAGAAATACAAAGAATAATATTCATATAAAAGCATTCAAGGTTTTTATTTGTTCAAAGGTTTATAAAAATAGACCCACACAGAGACAGTAATTATATAAAAAAATCATATCAATAACAAGTAATACCTGCATCAATATCACTATCAAATCCACATAGAAGGCAGAAAAATATTGTGAAAATAACCTTCAACGCATTTTGACTTTCAAATAGTTACCTTCTAGGTGGATTTCATTGTGATATTACCTGTTATTGATATAAGTACTGTGACCGTGTGGGTCTGTTTTTATTAACATTAGTACAAATTAAACCTTGAATGCTTTTATATGATTCTCAGTTGTATTTTTCCATTAGTGGTACTTACACCGTCGTATCTTAGGCTGCATATTTACGCTGGCCGCTAGGTGGCGCTTCCGTAGATTTACGCAAGGAATATGCTAATTAGGTAGATACCACGATTTTACGTCGTTTACGTTCGGCTTTTTCCGGCGTAAAGTTACCCCTGCTATATGAGGGGTATCCTATGTTAAAGCGGGGGTTCACCCTATAAACCCCAAAAAAAAAAAAAAATTCTTCTACCATAAAATCAGGCATTGTAGCGCGAGCTACAGTATGCCTGTCCCGATTTTTTTATCCCCGTACTCACCGTGTACTCGTACATCGAAGATACCGACTCCCCTCGGGGAATGGGCGTGCCTATGGAGACGGAGGATGATTGATGGCATGTGCCGTTCGTAAAAACGTAAAATACGCGGGGTCACATGAAATGTAAATAAAACACGCCCACATCATCCAGATTTGAATTAGGCGGGCTTACGCCGGAGCACATACGTTACGCCGCCGTAACTTAGGGCGCAAGTTCTTTCTGAATACGGAACTTGCGCCCTATTTTACGGCGGCGTAACGTATCTGAGATACGTTACGCCCGCCAATAGATACACCAATGTATCTGAATCCAGGCCAATGTGTATAACTATTCACCCCTCTAAAGTCAATACTTTGTAGAGCCATCTTTTGTGGCTATCACAGCTCCAAGTCGCTTTGGATAAGTCTCTTTGTGGTTGCCACATCTTACCACGGGGCTTTTTGCCCATTCCTCCTTGAAAAACTGCTCCAGCTCCTTCAAGTTGGATGGTCTGCGCTTGTGAACAGCAATCTTTAAGTCTGAGACAAAATGGAACAAACCATCAATGCAAAATGACGTGAGTGAAACCTTGGGAAAATGTGACTATTCCCAATGTGCACAGAAAAATATATTACTAGGCCATGCTCAGATATGAGCAGTGTATATATTCAAAAATAAGAAAGGTATGCTTATATTATGTGAAAAAATTCAGCACAAATGCAGTGAAAATCCAAACAACAACAAAAATAGTGTATCTTAAAGGGGTTGTAAAGGGGAAAAAAAATTCATAATAAGTCTCCTTTACCTGCAGACATTCCCTGTTTTCACTTCCTCATTGTTCGTTTTTGCTCAGAAGTTGCTCTCTTTCTTCTCTGTTCTGTTCACTTCCTGCTTGTCTGATTTTACTGACCACCGTGACGGGAGGCTTTACTGCGGTGGTCAGTAACGTGCTCACCCCCTCCTGCATACCTCCCAACTGTCCCTGATTTTGAGGGACTGTCCCTGATTTGGAGCAATGTCCCTCTGTCCCTCATTCTCCTCATTTGTCCCTCATTTTGGTCTGATCTATACAGATGTATATAAAATGCACTTTTTATCTATCAAAAAGTGTTTCCCAGTGCTAAACCTTTCATCTAATTTCTAAATTGCTGCATTTGTAAATTCCAAAAGCCAATATAAACAAATAGTAGTGGGAAAAAAAGCACTTGTGGGTTTAACCAATCTTATTTTTTTGTACAATTCTCCTTTAAGGGGGTGTGGCAAGGGGTGTGTCCTATGCCTGCATACTTTTGCTGATAGGTGTCCCTCATTCCTATCTCAGAAAGTTGGGAGGTATGCCCTCCTGGTAACTACATCTGTGTGGCAGGATGCTCTCTACATGTTAGAGACTTCAAGGAGGTGTGAATTACTGGGCGTGCCGCAATTCATACTGGGAAATGTAGTTCTTACATAAACGAGCGCTGCAAACCAGGAAGTGAATGAGAGAACAGAAACTAGAACGCCGAAGGTGATATAGATGAAGGAATTTAATAGGTATTTACTCGTTTTTTAACAGAATCATTACACTATTCTGTCTGTCTACCTTGCAGACATTAATTTTAGGCAAAAACATTTTTTCCTTTACAACTCCTTTAATCTCTATGAAATAAAACAATCTACATAAAAAAATTGCCAGAGTCCAAAGTTATGAGCACTAGACAGTTCAACAGTAAATATCCAAGTGAGGGGAGACTTGTCCGAAGTCGCACTGTGCTTGGTACTTCGAGTGATATATACTTGGTGTGCTATAAAAAGTGTCACCTTTGGACAGGGGGAGAAATGAATACTCTTACCCTCCAGAGTGGACCCAGCTCACCATACCGTGGTGGATCACCAACGCTTGTTCACACCAAGGACTCGTAAGGACTGGATCTACAGAACACCTCCTTTTCTCCACTCGAAGCAGACCTCAATATCCGATCAGCTGTTGAGCCATCAGGATCTGGAATACCGGAACCGAATGTGCCAGACTAGGACTCCGCCAAGCTCCTCCTCCTCCTCCGATGATTGGAAACAGACAACTGTCAGCAGCGCCTCTCCCCCACTGCAGGCTCTACACCACCAAAAGTCCCAGAAGACCACGGAAAACAACTGTGGTGGATGACCGAATAATTCTATCCCTGTTGAAGAAAACACCCTTCACAACAGTTGGCCAGATCAAGAACGCTCTCCAGGAGGAAGGTGTATGTGTGTCAAAGTCATCAATCAAGAGAAAACTTCACCAGAGTGAATACAGAGGGTTCACCACAAGATGTAAACCATTGGTGAGCCTCAAAAACAGGAAGTCCAGATTAGAGTTTGCCAAACAACATCTAAAAAAGCCTTCACAGTTCTGGAACAACATCCTATGGACAGATGAGACCAAGATCAACTTGTACCAGAGTGATGGGAAGAGAAGAGCATGGAGAAGGAAAGGAACTGCTCATGATTCAAAGCATACCACCTGATCAGTGAAGCATGGTGGTGGTAGTGTCATGGCGTGGGCATGTATGGCTGCCAATGGAACTGTTTTTTTTTTTATTTATTGATTATGTGACTGCTGACAAAAGCAGCAGGTTGAATTCCGAAGTGTTTCGAGCAATATTATCCGAATCAGCCAAATGCTTCAGAACTCATTGGACGGCGCTTCACAGTGCAGATGGACAATGACCCGAAGTATACTGCTAAAGCAACCAAAGAGTTTTTTTTAAGGGAAAGAAGTGGAATGTTATGCAATGGCCAAGTCAATCACCTGACCTGAATCCGATTGAGCATGCATTTCATAAAAAAGAGAAAAATGGTGGGATTGTATTCAAATCCAATTGACATTAACTCAAAACCCATAATTAGAAGCAATAAAAGAACAGAGAAGAATTTGGAAGAGAGTAACCCTCTTCCAAATATGGGGATTTTTAAGTGAGAAGTGTCAATTGTTGTAAGAAGGTAAGTACACCAAACACAGAAGGTTTACAAAAATATCAAAAGTTTTAATATGTATAATTCATAAAAACAATTATAAACATGAATTGGACCACAATAGTTACAAAAAGCGGGATAAATATTAGTATGCAGGAAGCCAACAAGTTTCGCACAATGGTGCTTCGTCAGGGCCTTGCAACTTTTCTTTTTGGGTTAAGTGGTCTGTGTGTGACATAAGAATATGCCATTAATACACATCAAATTAGTACAGTATATTACAGTATGCATTTTTTGTCAAGAAGAACATAATATATGTGTGCTCACCAATTCTGTTAGTGACTGAAGCATGCATTTCACTTGCTGAAGACAAAACTGAAGGGAAAATGCCCCAAGAACAAGCAGGAACTGAAGACAGTTGCAGTGGCCTGGCAGAGCATCACCAGGGATGAAACCCAGCGTCTGGTGATGTCTATGCGTTCCAGACTTAAGGCTGTAATTGACTGCAAAGGATTTGCAACAGAGTATTAAAATGTGAAAATTTGCGTTATGATTGTTAATCTGTCCCATTACTTTTGGTCCCTTAACCACTTACCCCCCGGACCATATTGCTGGTCAAAGACCAGAGCACTTTTTGCGATTCGGGACTGCGTCGCTTTAACTGACAATTGTGCGGTCGTGCGACGTGGCTCCCAAACAAAATTGGCGTCCTTTTTTTCCCCACAAATAGAGCTTTCTTTTGGTGGTATTTGATCACCTCTGCGGTGAGCGACAATTTTGAAAAAAATTAATATTTTTTACTTTTTGCTGTAATAAATATCCCCCAAAAATATATAAAAAAACATTTTTTTTCCTAAGTTTAGGCCGATACGTATTCTTCTACGTATTTTTCGTAAAAAAAAAATCGCAATAAGCGTTTATTGATTGGTTTGCGCAAAAGTTATAGCGTTTACAAAATAGGGGGTATTTTTATGTCATTTTTATTAATATATTTTTTTTACTAGTAATGGCGGCGATCAGCGATTTTTTTTCGGTACTGCGACATTATGGCGGACACTTCGGACACTTTTGACACATTTTTGGGACCAGTGGCATTTTTATAGCGATCAGTGCTATAAAAATGCATTGGATTACTATAAAAATACCACTGGCAGTGAAGGGGTTAACACTAGGGGGCGGGGAAGGGGTTAAGTATGTCCCTGTGTGTGTTCTTACTGTGGGGGGGGTGGCCTCACTAGGGGGAAACACTGATCCTCTGTTCATACATTGTATGAACAGAAGATCAGCCTTTCCCCCGCTGACAGGACCGAGAGCTGTGTGTTTACACACACAGCTCCCGTTCCCCACTCTGTAACGAGCGATCGCGTGTGCCCGGCGGCGATCGCGCCCAACTCCGGCGGCGCGCACGCGCCCCTAGTGGCCGCTCTAAGAGCCGACGTAGTATGACGGGCTCTTGCCCAGGAGAGCCGACCTGCCGCCGTAGAATGACGGCGGCTGGTCGGCAAGTAGTTAAAAAGTGAGAGGCACATATACAAACTGTTGTAATTCCTACACCGTTCACCTGATTTGGATGGAAATGCCCTCAAATTAAAGCTGAATGTCTGCAGTTAAAGCACATCTTGTTCGTTTTATTTCAAGTCCATTGTGGTGGTGTATAGAGCCAAAAAGATTAGAATTGTGTCGATGTCCCAATATTTATGGACCTGACTGTATGTGACTTCTGAAGGTAATTGGTTGCACCAGAGCTTTTTATGGGCTTCATAACAAAGGGGGTGAATACATACGCACATGCCAATTATTAGTTTTTTTATTTCTGAAAAATTGTTTTATGTTTATATTTTTCAAATTTTACTTCACCAACTTAGACTATTGTGTTCTGATCCATCACATATGATTCAGATTAAAAAACGATTGAACTAAAGGCTGTAATGTAACAAAATAAGTAACAAGCCAAGGGGGGTGAATACATTTAAAAAATGGGTACAAAAATGCGCAACCAACAAAAGCAAGCAAACAAAGTGTAATGGTGTAAAAATATTGACCAAATAATAAATCAATACAAATGGTGCCAACAAAACCAAAGATTAGTGTCCAAATCAGAAACAGCTGATAGTAGTTGGCTGTAATCACGGAGGAAAAGACAAATCTTCATCCAATATTTTCATCCAATATTTCAGCCGATGGAACACATTTAATAAACAGAGGGGTCGCTTACCAGATCAGATGGACCTCTATTACGGAGATCTTAGGGGCTCAGCAAACCAGGGCTCGGGCCGATCAGCTGGGGCGTGGTGACGTCAGGTATTATTGCTCCGCCCGACGCTGCGTTTCTCCTCACAAGGCATCAACAGGGATAGGAGGATAGGAGGGTGAATACGTTTGCAAGGCACTGTATATGAATGAGTCAATACCGCTAAATAATTGAAAAGTATGACTGAGCCCCATAGTAAAACCTGACATACAGTAAGCAGACAACCAAATGCTGTATGCAATGCACTCACCTGTTGCTGGGGTTTTATTAAGGGCTCATGAACATGGCTACAAAACACACGGGGGTAGATTCAGGTAGGGGCGCGCACTGCTACGGCGGCGCAGCGTACCGTTTTTACGCTACGCCTCCGTAAATTACTGGAGCTACGCTTCATTCACGAAGCATTTGCTCCGTAATTTGCGGCGGCGTTTCGGGGCCGGCGTAAGCGCGTGTAATTTAAATGATCCCGTAGGGGGCGTGGATCATTTAAATTAGGCGCGTTCCCGTGCCGAATGTACTGCGCATGCTGCGCATTTCCTGACGTGCATTGCGGTAAATGACGTCGCAAGGACGTCATTTGCTTCGACGTGAACGTAAATGGCATCCAGCGCCATTCACGATCCACTTACGCAAACGACGTAAATTTCGAAAATCGCGACGCGGGAACGACGTCTATACTTACCATTGGCTGCGCCTCCTAATAGCAGGAGCGAAAGCGATGAACGCAAACGGCGTAAAACAAGACCGCCGGGCGCGTGTACGTTTGTGAATCGGCATGAGTATGCAATTTGCATACTCTACGCTGACAACTACGGGAACGCCACCTAGCGGCCAGCGTCAGAATGCAGCCTAAAATACGACGGCATAAGAGCCTTATGCCAGTTGTATCTTAGGCTACAGTCGGCGTATCAAGCTTTCTGAATACAGAAAGTTGATACGCCGGCGCTACTTAGCAATTACGCTGCATATCTATGGATACGCAGGCGTAATTGCTTGCTGAATCTACCCCACGGTGTATTAATCAGCATGGCGTTTTTTTTGTTTTTTTTATATAGTGTGTATTTTTTATAAGTGCATTGTTTTCTTTGGGCTTATGCACACTCTTACATATCAGATCAGTAATCATGTGATGTATTCCGATCCGTAAAAACAAAATAGAAAATTCTGCTTCCCAGGTTGGTACGTTGCAATATTTTATTCAATATCACAGATAATGTGTTTATGTTCAAATAACTTTTCATATGTTTGAATGTTTTCTTTATTTTTCCAAAGAGAAAAAACTTCTGAGAACAAGAAATGTTCATACTTAATTTGTATTTTAGACACAAACAGCTATAGCAGCAGGGTGAGTTTATAGGAACATTCTTGTAAAAAAAAAAAAAAAAAAAAAACACTTGCAGCAAGGTTGCATGGCTTACTAGCACCATCTACTGAGCAGATGAGGAATTTCTTCTGCTACACATTAATTGATAAAACTTTTGTTGACTACAACAATTTTTTCTACCTCTCTAACCTACAATCTGTTAAAGTGACATTAAGCTTTCTTTAAATTGATACAATAAATCCTTTAACACACACATTATATTAATATATTACATATACAGTATCTCACAAAAGTGAGTACACCCCTCACATTTTTGTAAATATTTTATTATATCTTTTCATGTGACAACACTGAAGAAACAACACTTTGCTACAATGTAAAGTAGTGAGTGTACAGCTTGTATAACAGTGTAAATTTGCTGTCCCCTCAAAACAACTCAACACACATTATTGTCTAAACTGCTGATAACAAAAGTAAATACACCCCTAAGTAAAAATGTCCTAATTGGGCCCAAAGTGTCAATATTTTATGTGGCCGCTGGTGAATGTTAGAGACCTTGCACTCCTCCACCTTCCATGAGGATGCCCCACAGATGCTCAATAGGGTTTAGGTCTGAAAACATGCTTGGCATGTCCCAGTGGCGGCTGGTGCTCAAAATTTTTGGGGGGGGCGCAAACGAAAAAAAAATTGCAGCCTCACTGTGCCCATCAAATGCAGCCACTGTGCCATCAATTGTCACCACTGTGCCATGCCATCAAACGCAGCCACTGTGCCATCAATTGTCACCACTGTGCCATGCCATCAAATGCAGTCACTGTGTGATGCCATCAAACGCAGCCACTGTGCCATCAATTCGCACCACTGTGCCATGCCATCAAATGCAGTCACTATACCATGCCATCAAACGCAGCCACTGTGTCATCAATTGTCACCACTGTGCCATGCCATCAAACGCAGCCACTGTGCCATCAATTCGCACCACTGTGCCATGCCATCAAACGCACCACTGTGCCATGCCATCATCAATTTGCACCACTGTGCCATGCCATCAAACGCAGTCACTGTGCCATGCCATCAAACACAGCCACTGTGCCATGCCATCAAACGAAGCCACTGTGCCATCAATTGTCACCACTGTGCCATGCTATCAAACGCAGCCACTGTGCCATGCCATCAAATGCAGCCACTGTGCCATGCCATCAAACACAGCCACTGTGCCATCAATTGTCGCCACTGTGCCAATTTTCACCACTGTGCCCTTTAATTGTCGCCACTGTGCCCATTGTTGCCACTGTGCCCAAAAAAGTAAGGGGAGGGGAAAACAAAAAGGCACTCACATTTGCCAACATCCGAAATATTGAATCAAGAGGAAAATACTACACAAGGTAGTGACAAGGCGGACTTTTTGAGGCAATAAGAACTGTGCCACTGTGCCCATTGATGTCACTGTGACTGTGCCCTTTAATTGTCGCCACTGTGCCCATTCATGCCACTGTGCCAATTGTCCCCACTGTGCCCATTGTGCCTATTGTCGCCACTGTGCCCATTTATGTTACTGTGCCCATTGATGTTACTGTGCCCATTGATGTTACTGTGCCCTTCATTGCCACTGTGCCCCTGTAAAATGCCCCTTCCCCCCCTGCGCCCGGCACTTACCTTTACTGGAGTCAGCCATCCACATCCCTTGATGTCTTCTCCCGCCCTCGATGACGCTCTAGCCAATCAGGTTACCGATAGCCAGAACCGGTCAACCTGATTGGCTGAGACGCCTGTCAGTCTTATCCAAGGAACGCACCCCGGTACGTTCCCTGGATAAGAATCCGGAAGGCTGAGGGCTGTAGGCACTTCCGTACAGCCCACCAGCTGCCGTTATTCAGGTGGTCGGCGCTCGTAAATTCAAAGCTGCGCCGGCGTATCTTCTTTCTGTATTCAGAAAGCAAAATACGCCGACATTAGCCTAAGATCCGACTGGCGTAAGTCTCTTACACCGTCGTATCTTAGGGTGCATATTTACGCTGGCCGCTAGGTGGCACTTCCGTCGTTTTCGGCGTAGAATATGCAAATTACCTAGATACGCCGATTCACAAATTTACGTACGCCTGGCGCTATTTTTTTTACGTTGTTTACGTTAGGCTTTTTCGGCGTAAGGTTGCTCCTGCTATTATGAGGCATACGCAATGTTAAGTATGGACGTCGTTCCCGCGAATAGGGCTGGACAAATAGGGCTGGACGTAATTTACGTTCAGGTCGAAACCAATGACGTCCTTGCGGCGTACTTTGGAGCAATGCACACTGGGAAATTCCACGGACGGCGCATGCGCTGTTCAGGAAAAATGTCAATCACGTCGGGTCACCATCCATTTACATAAAACACGCCCCCCTCATACTCATTTGTATTAGGCGCGCTTACGCCGCCCCCATTTACACTACGCCACCGCAACTTACGAGCAAGTGCTTTGTCAATACTACACTTACCCACGTAATTTGCGGAGGCGTAGCGTAAATAACATACTTTGTCAATACTACACTTACCCACGTAATTTGCGGAGGCGTAGCGTAAATAACATACGCTACGCCCGCACAAACTTACGTAGAGCGGCACATCTTTTGGCCGGCGTAGCGCATCTCACATGCGCTACGCCGACGTAAAACAGAGAGGCAAGACCAGTATTCACAAAGCACTTGCTCCGTAAGTTGCGGCGGCGTAGCATAAATTGGCTGGCGTAAGCCAGCCTAATTCAAAGTAGCAAGGGAGTGGGCGTGATGTATTAAAATGAAGCGTGACCCCATGTAAATGAAGGGCCGAACGAACAGCGCATGGGCGCGCATGCTCAGAATCACATCGAATTTACGCCCTAAGATACGACGGCTGAATGCCTACGACGTGAACGTAACCTACGCCCAGCCCCATTCACGTACTACTTACGTAAAATAAGACGGCTGTTCCGACGTCCATACCTTTGCATGGGCTGCGCCTCCTATTTGGTGGTTTATCTTTACGCTGGACATACGCCTTACGTAAACGGCGTATACTACTGCGACGGGCGCAAGTACGTTCGTGAATCGCGTATCTCGCTCATTTGACACGTAAATCAATGGAAGCGCCCCTTGCGGCCAGCGTAAATATGCGCCCAAGATACGACGGCGTAGGAGACTTACGTCGGTCGGATGGAGACAAAATTCAGGCGTATCTTATTTCAAGCATCAGGCGCATAGATACGACGGCGCATCAGTGCACTTACGCGGCGTATCAGAAGATACGTCGACGTAAGTGTCTGTAAATCCGGGCCATACTGTAGATCTACTTTTTTTTTTTTTTTGCCTGCCAAAGGATTTGTGATCTTGGCAAACCATTTTTGTCATACAAACAACTTTCTAATCAGCTAAATGGACAGATGTGATGATGCTATTTCACTGTCCAGAGAAGAGGGCGGTGAAAAGAAGAAGCAAAATTGCTGAACCAAGAAGATAAATTGTTTAATTAGTGACTAGCTGTGTTAGGCATGATTGGCTGTACAGAATTACAAATCCTTCGGCAAATACACAGAATACTGTGTATGTAGGTGTTTGCCTGGAGGTTTTCCGTCATGCTTAAAGGGGTTGTAAAGGTTTGTGTCTTTTCACCTTAACGCATTCTATGCATTAAAGCGGTTGTAAACCCCCAAAAAATAAAAAAATAAAAACTTGCAAGACAAAGACATAATGAGCTAGTATGGTAAGGAAATAAATCGCGCTAATCCCCTAACCATATGATATATATAATAATAATGTGAAAAATGTGTCACAAAAAATCATAAATACCAAAAAAAAGGCTAGTGAACTAATGAATGACTGGTGACATAAACAGTACTAAAGTGATATATGACCAATGACATAAAATGCATCCAGGGGCACAAAGTAAGTTGTTACGAAACGGACGTAGGGCGGAGCGGCGCACTGACGTCACCTCAAGCTCCATACGATTCCCCAGTAGGACGGGTGTCTGTGTTTTGTGCACCGGCCGGCACAACAGACTTTAAGGCCCCGTACACATGATAGAATCTATCCGCAGATAAATCCCATCGAATGGGTTTCTGCGGATAGATTCTATGGTGTGTACACTCCGGCGGATATTTATCCGCGGATATTTCCGAATTCCAGCAGATAAATATTTGTCGACATGCACAGAATATCTATCTGCTGGAATCGGATCCCACGGATGGATCCGCTCGTCTGTACAGACTCACCGGATCCATCCGTCCAAAGGGATTCCCCGCACGCGTCGTAATGATTTGACGCATGCGTGGAATTCCTTATATGACAGCGTCGCGCCCGTCGCCGCGTCATAATAGCGGCGACGGCGCGACACGTCATCGCCAGAGGATTTCAGCGCGGATTTCAATGCGATGGTGTGTACACGCCATCGCATAGAAATCTGCTGAAATCCTCGAGAGGATTTATCCGCGGATACGGTCCGCTGGACCGTATCTGCGGATAAATCCTCTCGTGTGTATGGGGCCTAAGGCCTATTTTTTCCTGCAACATTGTAAGTTCATTACCATCTTTTTAATAAATATTTTCTACATTTAATGCACTATGTGGAGCTGTCATTATCTCTTACATATCGGCAATATCTATTGATGATCCATATCCTCTGTTGGATGAGAGTCATTACTTAAGGACAAGACCTGTCTGAGCTGCCATTTGGAGTGAGGTTTCTATAAGGCCTCGTACACACGACCGAACATGTCTGCTGAAACTGGTCCGTGTGTACGGCCGAGCGGACAATTTTCCGGCGGATCGGACAGGTTTCAAGCGGACGAATGTTTCTTAGCATGCTAAGAAACATGTCCGCTGGAAGCCTGTCCGTCGGACATGTTCGGTCGTCTGTACGACTTACCGGACATGTCCGCTCGGCTGAAAGCCCTCGCATGCGTCGAAGTGATTCGACGCATGCGTGGAAGCATTGACCTTCCAGGGTCGCGCACGTTGCCACGTCATCGTCGCGACCACATCACCGCGTATCCTGTCCGCGCGGATTTCGGTTTGATGGTGTGTACAACCATCAGACCGAAATCTCTGAGCGGACATGTCCGATGAAAACGGTCCGCGGACCGTTTTCATCGGACATGTCCCCTCGTGTGTACGAGGCCTAATGCCCCGTACACACCATCACTTTATGTGATGAAAAAAAATGACATTTTTAAAAACGTCTCTTTAATTGACCGTGTGTGGGGGAAAACATCGTTTTATGTCTTCTAAAAAACGACCAAAAAAAATTTAAGCATGCTTCAATTTTATGTGTCGTTTTTCAAAACGTCAACTTTTACTTCACAGAAATTGACTGTGTGTAGCAAAAAACGTCGTTTAAAACGAAGTTTTTTCATCCGCGCATGCCCAGAAGCTACTTATGAAGCGAGCTTCAATGGAAAAACGTGGTGGAACGTAACCTCGCTTTGCAAGAACATTGTGAGAAAAACGATGGTGTGTAGGCAACTTCGTCTTTGAAAATTGAAGTTTCAAAAACGTCATTTTTTACTTCACAGAAAATGTCGTTTTTTTTCATCACATAAAGTGATGGTGTGTACGGGCATTACATGCATTCATTGATTCCCTGTTATATCCCCTGTCAGAAGGGACTTGTCAGTCCCTTCTGACAAGTTTTCCTGACACCAGGAGAATAAAAGGTGACGGGGAAGGATATCCAGCACACAGTCTGTAATTGACAGCCTCAGCTATGTTCCTGTGTTCTCTGTGATGGTGGATGTGTCCCTTCCCTCCATTCAGTTCTCAGAGCTTGTCTTACTGAGCTCTGTAAAGTGTAACTTTGGCTATCTTCCCCCTGTTTTGTGAAGCTCAGACAAGCTGTGTAAATAATGCACTTTGAACAGCTGTAGTGGAGAAGAGCACAACAGGTACAATTTATGTAGGAGAATTTGTTTAATTGCTGTGCATCACCTGGGGCCAGTCACTGGGTATATGTAAGGCCCCGTACACACGACAGAGTTTCTCGGCAGAATTCAGCGAGAAACTCGGTCAGAGCCGGATTCTGCCGAGAAACTCTGTCGTGTGTACACTTTCGGCCCGATGGAGCCGCCGAGGAACTCGTCGAGAAAATAGAGAACATGTTCTCTATTTTCTCGTTGTTCTATGGGAGAACTCGGCCCGCCGAGCTCCTCGGTGGCTTCAGGGCTGAACTCGCCGAGGAACTCGATGTGTTTGGCACGTCGAGTTCCTCGGCCGTGTGTACGGGGCCTAAGGGTTTACAACCAGTTAAACTTTTGTTCATAAAAAATAAATAAAAAAAATCAACACTAGGGATACAATGAATGAGAAGTCTCCCTTGGGCTGGTGGCTGCTCTCTTGGCTAAAGTGGAACAAAAGTTCTACTGTTATTCACTAAGAGCAGGCTTTGTATTGCAGAAGATACATGCAAAGTCTTTTTTTTACAGTAAAAGACACCTAATTGCCTACTCACAGCAATCCACGGGCGGTTGCACATGCACAGCCCAGCTTACAGTGGAGAAAGCTGTAAGCATGTGACATCATCTTCTGCTGGCCAATGAAGATGCCCAAAAATGAGCACACAGAAGGAGATGTCAGCAAGGGACAGGATTGTTGTTCCACTTTAAATCTACATTCCTCTGTTCAGTGGTGGCCGCTTCATTACCCACTTGTTTACTGGGCACATATACCCCCTTCCTGCCCAGGTGAAATTTCAGCGTCCGGCACTGCGTCGCTTTAACTGACAATTGCGCGGTCGTGCGACATGGCTCTCAAACAAAATTGACGTCCTTTTTTCCCCACAAATAGAGCTTTATTTTGGTGGTATTTGATCACCTCTGCGGTTTTTATTTTTTTGCACTATAAACAAAAAAAAAGCGACAATTTAAAAAAACACAATATTTTTTACTTTTTGCTATAATAAATATCCCTTTTTTTTTAAAAAAAAAAACACAATTTTTTTTCTCAGTTTAGGCCGATACGTATTCTTCTACATATTTTTGGTAAAAAAAAAAAAAAAAAATGTATTATTTTATTTTTTACTAGTAATGGCGGCGATCTGCGATTTTTTTGGCGGACACTTTTGACACATTTTTGGGACCATTCACATTTATACAGCGATCAGTGCTATAAATATGCACTGATTACTGTATAAATGTGACTGGCAGGGAAGGGGTTAACACTAGAGGGTGAGGAAGGGGTTAAATGTGTACCCTGCATAGTGTTTCTAACTGTGGGGGGAGGGGACTGACTGGGGGTGAAGACCGATCTGTGTCCCTATGTACAAGGGACACAGCATCGGTCTCCTCTCCCTGACAGGACGTGGATCTCTGTGTTTACACACAGAGATCCACGGTCCTGCTCAGTTACTGGGCAATCGCGGGTGCCCGGCGGCCATCGCGGCAGCCGGGGCACGCGCATCGTGTTCCCAGTGAGGTGGCGGGTGCGCGCGCGCCCCCTAGTGGCTGTGAAAGACAAGGACGTCATATGACGTCCTGTCAAACAATAGAGCTATCGTGCCGCCGTCAATTGACGGCGGCCGGTAGTATAGTGGTTTAAGGGGTTGTAAAGGTAAAACATTTTTTCCCTAAATAGCTTCCTTTACCTTAGTGCAGTCCTCCTTCACTTATTCCATCCTTCGATTTTGCTTTTAAATGTCCTTATTTCTTCTGAGAAATCCTAAAGGAAGCTATTTAGGGATTTTTGTTTTACCTTTACAACCCCTTTAAGGGAAACAACATTCCTATCCCTTTCTGGCATCTTCTTCTGTGTGCTCATTTCTACATGCAGGGTGCAGGACGCATGGATTTCAGTGTGTGTTTTTTTTTTTTGAAGCACATGATTAGAGCCTGAGGGATGACGCCAGTGAGGGGGGGAAAGGATACAACCTTTCTTAAATAGGTTTCTGGATGCTGCGCTGCTGTTGGGCGCGAGATTCTAGGAGGGTTTTAGGATCCCATGTTCTTTGGCTGCCATCCCGCCTATGGCGTGGAATTTGTGTTCTGTGTTGCAGCATCCTGGGGTGGTCTCTGGAAAAACTATGAGATGGAAGTGTTGGGGACTCATCGGTGGTATGTGCCCCTCTGGTGTACTCCAGTAAGAACGGTTTAGCTGGAATATGGTAATGGTTGCACTGTGGGTAGTGGGTTGTCTCTGAGCTGGTGTTTTTTACGGCTTGGAGGCCTACTATGGTAAAAGGTCCTGCAGTGTAGAAGTGAAACATATTTAAATTTTAGGGTGCCGTTAAGACCAACAGGCTTAGTGACTGATTGTTTTCAGATGTTTATGTGTTTAAGATTGTGAAATTTTAATATTGTGTTAATAAAAGGCTGCTATGGCCATTTGTAATCCAATTCCATGTGTGGTCTCGTTAATTTTAGGTAGCATTAAGGGGTGAGATGGAGTACGAGTGGTCGGGCAGGTATCAAGAAGTTTGGGGACATCTGGTCTACACTGGTCATGGATTCATAGAACGCTTTTCATTGTTGGAACCTATAGTACAGCTTTTATGAATGAAGGCGAGGGAGCAAAGGGTGGACATAGTCGGCACTCTTAATGAGTGCCTATGACAGGTCCCACGGCTCATCTAACCACCGCAACACCATAAGATTACCACTGTGGGGGTATGCGGGGAGGGTAGAGGACTGAAGATTTGAAAGGAGAGAGCAGCCACCAGCACAAGATACACTTCTTATCCAGTGAGTACTATCCATTGTGCTGATTAAAAGAAATCACTTTAAATGAATCTTTAACCACTTAAGCCCCGGACCTTTAGGCAGCTAAATGCCCAGGCCAGGTTTTGCGATTTGGCACTGCGTCGCTTTAACAGACAATTGCGCGGTCGTGCGACGTGGCTCCCAAACAAAATTGGCGTCCTTTTTTCCCCACAAATAGAGCTTTTTTTTTGTGGTATTTGATCACCTCTGCGGTTTTTATTTTTTGCGCTATAAACAAAAATAGAGCGACAATTTTGAAAAAAATGCAATATTTTTTACTTTTTGCTATAATAAATATCCCCCAAAAACATATCTAAAAAAAATTTTTTCCCTCTGTCAAAACCTGTACTCACCGAGACCGAGATGCTGAGGGCGGCTCACCTTTGCGACCCTGTGCAGACCACTCCCTGGAGTTGGGACAGAGGAGGGACGGCACAAGGAGGCACCGGTGCCGGGAGCTGGCAGGAAGACTTAGTGCAGCTGACAGAAGCAGGGCCGGTGCAGAAGACTGGAGACAAGCGTTGGTCAGGCAGGAACTGGTAGGTGAGTCTGGTAGGGTCCACAGGAGAAGAAGGCAAATCCGAGTCACAGGCCGAGGGTCAAGGGCAGGAGAGTTCAGAGGGAGTCCATGAGAGCAAGCCAAGGTCAAGGGGCAGGAGACAACAGCAATCCAGGTAACGTTAGCCAAAGGGTCAGAGGTTCCAGGTGAGAGGAGAGTCGTCAGGAATTCCGGGTCAAAACAGGCAGGTATGGCAACAGGTAAACACATAGGAGCTGAAGACAAGCCAGCAACTTGTTCAAGGGATGAGGCCAGTTTAAATAGGAGAGCCAGTCCTCTGATTGGCCACAGAGCTGTCACGTGCACGGCCGTGTGCGCGTCCACGCACACAACGCGCCGGTGTACCACGCATGCGCGCGCACATATTGCGCCCGGACGTGCGCCCGTGCCCAGTCGCCCCGCGCATGCGCGGGAACTCAATGGAGCCGGGAATGGAGCCCTGACAGTGCCCCCTCCCAAGGGGCGGACTCCGGACGCCCAAACTGTCCATCACCTCAGGGTGCTCCGCATGAAAGGCCCAAATCAGACGAGGGGCATGAAGATTTCGGGAAGGCTCCCAGGAGTTGTCTTCAGGGGGATACCCCTTCCATTTGATGAGGTATTGTAATTGTCTTCCTCTCTTCCTACAATTCAAGATGGCCTCCACCTCAAATTCCTTTTCCCCCTCAATCTCCACTGGTGGTGGCGGCAGTTCTTCTCTACCGTTGAAGGGGTCAGACACAACGGGCTTAAGCAGGGAGGCGTGAAACACAGGGTGGATCTTGTAGGACCTGGGTAAAGCCAACTCAAAAGCTACTGGGTTGATTTCTCGCCTGATCTCAAATGGCCCGATGAACCTTGGACCCAGCTTCCGAGAGGGAATAGGTAACTTGAGGTTGATGGCGGATAGCCAGACCTTCTCACCCACTTTGAAGACAGGGCAATCCTTCCTCCCCTTGTCATGGAACCTCTTATAGTCCTGCTGATCTTGCTGCATGCTTTCCTGTAACTTCTGAAAGTTTTGCTGGATGCAGGTCACACGTTCCTGGACCGCTGGCACAGATGTTTCCGGGATGGAGTCCGGCAAAAAGGAAGGGTGGAAACCGAAGTTAGCCCAGAACGGGGTTTGGTTTGTGGAAGAATGTATGGAATTATTGTAAGCGAACTCGGCTGTAGATAACAAGGAGGACCAATCGTCTTGGGAGACTGAGCAAAAACATCGTAGATACTGTTCTAGCGTTTGATTAGTGCGCTCTGTCTGGCCATTACTTTGAGGGTGATAGGCCGAGGACAGACAGATCTTCACTTCCAAAGCTCTGCAAAGTTCCTTCCAAAATTTGGATGTGAATTGAGTACCTCTGTCAGATACTATGCTTTTGGGCACTCCATGGAGCTTGATAATCTCTTTAAAAAAGATTTTGGCTGTGTCTGCCACGGAGGGCGTACCCACCATGGGCAAGAAGTGCGCCATCTTGGACAGACGGTCCACCACGACTAGGATCGTGGTAAACCCGGCTGAAGGAGGCAAATCGACAATAAAGTCCATGGAGATGTCAATCCAGGGCCGTTCTGGGATAGGAAGGGGTTTCAGCAGCCCCCAGGTCTTCGTGTTTGGCCCCTTACTCCGCTGGCAGCGAATGCAGGAAGAGACATAATCCTTGCAGTCGGACCTCCATTTAGGCCACCAGAAGGAGCGAGAGATCAGTTCGGAAGTTTTACGGGTACCAAAATGGCCAGCCAATTTACGATCATGGAAGGTGCTGAGGATTAACTGTCTTGCCTCTGTTGGAACAAAAATCTTCCCACGAGACCACAGCAGGTCATCCTTTTTCTCCAAGGAGGAAACCTCATGATCAGGGCACCGTTGGCATGCGGTCTTTAGAGCAGTCAACAAATCTGTTTGAGGGAGAAGCAAAACATTTTGAGGTGACAGGATCGTGCTGGGCTCGGAAGTATCGGGCGTCTCTGGAAACATCCTGGAGAGGGCATCAGCTTTTCCATTTTTTGCGCCAGGACGATAGGTAATATGGAAATTGAAGCGAGCAAAAAAAAGAGCCCAACGGGCTTGTCTGGGCCTAAGGCGTTTTGCAGACCGTAAGTATTCCAGGTTCCTGTGGTCAGTGAAAATGATAATGGGATGCGCTGCCCCCTCCAGCAGGTACCTCCACTCCTCCAGTGCAAATTTTATGGCCAGTAGTTCTCTATCGCCTACGTCGTAATTGCGCTCAGGAGGACTTAGTTTCCGAGAGGCGTAGGCTACTGGGTGAAGAAGCGACTTCGGTCCCTGTCTCTGGGAAAGAATAGCGCCTGTAGCAGATTCCGAGGCGTCCACTTCTAGAACAAAAGGTAACGTAGAATCCGGATGACAAAGTACAGGTGCCGAGGTAAAGGCCGCTTTGAGTTTGATAAAGGCCTCCTGAGCCTCTTGTGGCCACTGGAAGCGATGCCCCTGGCGGGTCAACTTGGTGATGGGAGAAACAATTGATGAAAAACTGATGATGAATCGTCTATAAAAATTGGCGAAGCCAATGAAGCGCTGAACGCCCTTTTTGTCTGTTGGAGGTGCCCACTCCTGAATAGCACTGATTTTCTGGGGATCCATGGCTACCCCATGCACAGAAATGATGAATCCTAAAAATTGCACTGATGTCTTTTCGAACTCGCATTTTTCTGATTTGAGATAAAGCCGGTGTTGTCTCAAGATGGTGAGAACCTGCCTGACATGTTGCCGATGTAATTCTTTTGTGGCTGAAAAGATGAGAATATCGTCCAAGTAGACTACGAGGAAGTCATCTAGAAATTGTCGAAAAATGTCATTGACTAGATGTTGGAAGGTGGCGGGCGCATTACAAAGCCCAAAGGGCATGACCAGATACTCGAAGTGCCCGAATCTGGACCTGAACGCAGTCTTCCACTCATCTCCTGCCCTTATTCGGACCAAATTGTAGGCGCCCCGGAGGTCCAATTTAGAAAAAACCTGAGCTGATCGGAACCTTTGAAAGAGCTTGGGGATTAGGGGCAGCGGGTACCGGTTCTTGATGGTAATTTTGTTTAACTCCCTATAATCAATGCAGGGTCTAAGCGATCCATCTTTTTTCTCGACAAAGAAGATCCCCGCCCCCGCTGGCGAGGAGGAGGGACGGATGAACTTCTTACTTAAATTTTCTTCAATATAGGCCTTGAGGGTCTTCAACTCAGTCTCTGACAAGGGGAATATGCGCCCAAAGGGAATTTCAGATCCGGGCAAGAGGTCAATGGGGCAGTCATATGACCGATGTGGTGGGAGACAATCGGCTTGTTTTTTGTCAAAGACATCCTTGAAGTCTAGGTAGGCTGGAGGAACATGCTGTAGGTCTTCAGGTGGAGTAGCTAGCGTGGAGCAGGCGACTGGAGCGGGTGCGAGACAGTGCTGGGAACAGTAGGTGGAAGGGAAGCTGACTTCTTTCTTGAGCCAATCAATGCAGGGCAGATGAACTTGTAGCCAAGGGAGACCCAGAATGATAGGGAACATGGGGGACGGGATCAAGTCCAAACAGAGGAACTCCCGGTGCCCAGAATCTGAGATGGCACAAAGAGGAAGGGTTTCCTGGGTAATCAATCGGGAACGGGGAAGAGAGCCATCAGCCAGATGAACTTGCAGCTGAAAATCCTTGGTACGGCAGGGGATACGCAGCTTTTGGGCCAAGGATGAGTCCAAGAAGCAGCTGCAGGCCCCAGAATCAATTATCACCGGCAGACGTGTTGCCCCTTCCGGGAGCTGTAGGGAAAGAAAGAGGATAACATAAGTCTGAAGCAAACTGGTAACAGGGAAATTGATAGCAGATGGAGGTTTCGACTTACAAGGCCTTACTGGGCAAGTGCGCAAAAAGTGTCCGGCGGCTCCGCAGTACAGACAGAGGTTAGACTGACGCCTCCGGAGTCTCTCTTCTGGAGTCAGAGGGGCCCGTACTATACCAAGCTGCATCGGCTCTGGGTCGGGTAATGAGGTGTTTGGTGGAGCTGGGTGAGGCGGAGGTACTGGAGCATATCTTGGTGGAACCCAGTTAGGCCGGTTGGACTGGAACCTCTCCGAACGACGTTCTCGAAGGCGCCTATCCAGCTGAGTGGCGGTTTGGATTAAATCCTCCAGAGAGGCAGGGGGTGCCGACCTTGCAAGCTCATCCTTTAGGTTCTCAGAGAGGCCCTGGCGGTATTGGTACCTGAGGGCCAACTCATTCCAGCCTGTGTCGGCAGACCACTTTCTAAATTCGGCGGTGTAGTCTTCCACCGGCCGTCTCCCTTGATTTAAGCTGTGCAGAGTACCCTCTGCGGTGGCTGCACGTAGAGGATCGTCGTATAATTTCCCCATGTGGGTGAAGAAGGTGTCCATAGAGTCAAGTATTGGACTGCGTTGTTCCATTAAGGAGTGTGCCCATGCTTGAGGCTCCTCAGAAAGGAGAGAGATTACGAATCCAACCTTAACAGCTTCGGTCGCAAAAGTTCTAGGTTGCAAGGCCAGGTAAAGGGAACAGGCATTCTTGAAAGCCCGGTATTTCCGGCGGTCGCCTGAGAATCGCTCGGGCATGGAGACCCGGGGGTTCGGGATTACTCCCCATCATGGCAGGGCTTGCAGGAGCTTGGGCAGCAGAAGGTCCGGGTGAAGAGGCTAGGGCTGCAGTGGATGGACCTGGGGAACCGGCCAGTTGTTGGAGGCGGCCATCAATCTGGAGGTAGCCTTCCTGAAGCTTCTGGACTGCCTCTGTTAAGGCGGAGACCTGTTGGCACAGCGTCTCAAAGGGTGAGCGCGCCCTGTCGGTCTCAGACATCTGGCTGGCTTGTACTGTCAAAACCTGTACTCACCGAGACCGAGATGCTGAGGGCGGCTCACCTTTGCGACCCTGTGCAGACCACTCCCTGGAGTTGGGACAGAGGAGGGACGGCACAAGGAGGCACCGGTGCCGGGAGCTGGCAGGAAGACTTAGTGCAGCTGACAGAAGCAGGGCCGGTGCAGAAGACTGGAGACAAGCGTTGGTCAGGCAGGAACTGGTAGGTGAGTCTGGTAGGGTCCACAGGAGAAGAAGGCAAATCCGAGTCACAGGCCGAGGGTCAAGGGCAGGAGAGTTCAGAGGGAGTCCATGAGAGCAAGCCAAGGTCAAGGGGCAGGAGACAACAGCAATCCAGGTAACGTTAGCCAAAGGGTCAGAGGTTCCAGGTGAGAGGAGAGTCGTCAGGAATTCCGGGTCAAAACAGGCAGGTATGGCAACAGGTAAACACATAGGAGCTGAAGACAAGCCAGCAACTTGTTCAAGGGATGAGGCCAGTTTAAATAGGAGAGCCAGTCCTCTGATTGGCCACAGAGCTGTCACGTGCACGGCCGTGTGCGCGTCCACGCACACGGCGCGCCGCTGTACCGCGCATGCGCGCGCACATATTGCGCCCGGACGTGCGCCCGTGCCCAGTCGCCCCGCGCATGCGCGGGAACTCAATGGAGCCGGGAATGGAGCCCTGACACCCTCAGTTTAGGCCGATACGTATTGTTCGACCTATTTTTAGTAAAAAAAATCGCAATAAGCGTTTATCGATTGGTTTGCGCAAAATTTATAGCGTTTACAAAATAGGGGATAGTTTTATTGCATTTTTATAAAAAAAAATTTTTTTACTACTAATGGCGGCGATCAGCGATTTTGTTTGCATTCTTTATTGTGAAAATGACAGTTGCAGTTTGGGAGTTAACCACAGGGGGCGCTGTAGGAGTTAGGGTACACCTAGTGTGTGTTTACAACTGTAGGGGGGTGTGGCTGTAGGACTGACGTCATCGATCGAGTCTCCCTTATATAAGGGATCACTCGATCGATACGCCGCCACAGTGAAGCACGGGGAAGCCGTGTTTACACACGGCTCTCCCCGTTCTTCAGCTCCGTGGAGCGATCGCGACGGAGCGGCTATAAACAAATAGCCTTGCCGTCGTCCCGGATCGCTCCCCGAGGGAACCCGACCACCGCATGTAGCGGAGGGGGTCCTGATCGGACCCCCCACCCGCTAGAAGGCAAGGACGTACATGTACGCCCATGTGCCTGTACGTGCCATTCTGTGGACGTACATTTACATGCGGCGGTCGGGAAGTGGTTAAAGTTATCTTTGCAATATGACAGGTAAGGATAAATTGTGACACTAAATTGCTACCACTGTAAGTAAGGACATAGCCACCCTCTCTTTCTTACTCTTGAGATGGACTAGGGCTATGGTCTACTATGGACTATAGGATTTGTAGTGTACGTAGAGCAGTGCACATGACTGCAATCTATGTGCACTGCTCATGCCAAACGAACAAAAGCAAGAGGGAAAAGGAGAGGATGTTACAAGGAGGCAAAAATGATTTGATGAAAAATAGACTACAGGGCTATTAAGTAGTAGATACCGTGTTTCCCCGAAAATAAGTCCTACCCTGAAAATAAGACCTAGCGTAATTTTCCAGGAGGACTGCAACATAAGCCCTATCCCAAAAATAAGCCCTAGTTTAAAATGCTTGTAAAATCCTATAACCCACTCTATTACAGTAGTATATAATGTACAATGTGTGTGTTTCTGTAATATAATTGTGGGGAAGAGAGCTCTTGCGGGTCACAGAAGCGCAGATCGGGGCTATAATGAAGGTATTTGGCACAATTATATTACAAAAACACACACATTGTACATTATATACTACTGTAATAGAGTGGATTATAGAATTGTACAAGCATTTTAACTCCGTTCAAACTGGGGATTCCTGACAGGCAGGGAGAGAGAAGACAGCACATTACATTGTAAGACCTACCCCTAAAATAAACCCTACTGTGTCTTTTGTTGCCAAAATTAATAGAAAACCCAGGCTTTTTTTCGGGGGAACACGGTACGTATAGATTATTTATGAAAAATAAGGATACTGTTTATTGTCACATTAAATTATTATTATTATTATATTCTTAGTTTTCTTGGAGAAAATACTGTTTCAGGCTTCCTAAAGTGCCGAACAATGGCAGCCGGTGGAACTTTTTTTTTTGGGGGGGGGCGGAAAACAGTATCACCCCCTCGGCTGTCAGTCGGCTGGCGGGTCAGGTGCACTTACCCCATCTATGCAGCGATTCCCCGGCGGCTTCACTAGCTCCTCGGCGGTGGCAGCGGCGGCTCTTCCTTCCCCTGCTCTCTATGGGCATTGGCGGCTTCTGTTTCCTCCCTCCTCCTCTGTGGCTAATTGGGACCCTTCTCTTTTCGGCCAATAAGAAAACGGGTCTTAGACCTGCTTCTGATTGGTCGGATTGAGGATCAGTGTTACAACAGCAAATTTTAATTCGCTGTTGTATCACCTGGGTGGGCTCATGGCACAATGCTCTGCGCACCCTATTTTGAAGCTTATTAGAGCCTATGGACCAGATTCACGTATAATCGCGTAAATCTGCGGCGGCGTAACATATCACATTTACGTTACGCCGCCGCAAGTTTTACAGGCAAGTGCTTGATTCACAAAGCACTTGCCCGTAAAGTTGCGGCGGCGTACCGTAAATCCTCCGGCGCAAGCCCGCCTAATTCAAATGATCCGGCTAGGTGGCGTGGATCATTTAAATTAGGCGCGTTCCCGCGCCGAACGTACTGCGCATGCGCCGTCCCTAAAATTTCCCAACGTGCATTGCGGTAAATGACGTCGCAAGGACGTCATTGGTTTCGACGTTAACGTAAATGGTCTTCAGCGCCATTCACGGACGATTTACGCAAACAACGTAAATTTTCAAATTTCGACGCGGGAACGACGGCCATACTTAACATTGCAAAAATATATGTGAAAGATCTACAGCGCTACTATAGTGAAAAATAATTATATCACTTAATCAATAAATAAATGAAAAAGCAGCAATTATAACGGTGAACTAAAACCAAGCAAAAATTGTGAAAAGGATAATGCGCTAAATCAACTGATTAAATAAGGTGTCAACACATAAAAATTACTGGAGGGAAAAGACAAATTGATACAAAGAATATAGTTCCAAATTCTATATGTATATTGTCCCTTGTTGCTGTAATCCTGAAGGCAACTCAGAAACACTTTGCCAGACCACACGCGCACATTGTGTGAGATATCACCAGCTTGATGATGTAATAATCAAACTTGTCAGGTCAAAAAAGTGCTTTCCACCAGGTATTCACGTATTCAGATATGCAAAGAAAGGGAGACAGAGAAAAGACCGATAGTGTGATACCGTTAATAAAACATCAGCGTCTCACAACACTCAGAACATCACTCACGAATCCCCGGTATTAGTTAGGCTTCAGCGTGTGTGCATGTAAGCTGCTCAGCTTGTCAGGCTCCTCATCCGGCACCTCCGTGCGTCCCGTCACTCAAGCTCCTCCCCCACGCGTATCGTCACTAGACACGTGACTTAATCATGGGTCAATGTGTGACTGGGGCTTACTATGGCTATAAATAGCCAATCACACACTCGCATCAGCGCGAACGGACCAATGGGGAGGCACCAATGACTACATCATTGCAGATACACCACAACATATTCAGCCAGTTGCGGTTTATATAAATGTCTAATATTAAGTTTTAATATGATACAAATTGAGACAAAATAACTTTTAAAACCGCTGTCTTGATACAAACAATAAAAAACAAAAACAAATGTAGTCTATATCAGATTCTGCTACAGACGCATCCATGCAGCTCAGACTCATCAATTTAACATATGCAGACAGCATCCCGTGGTTTTCATATGGTATTTCTACCACAAACCAAAATTAAAATTTTAAAAAATATGTATAAATATAAATATATATAAAGATACTGAGACACATATATGCAAAATATTCCACCATATGAATGTTACATATAGATCAGAATATCGGTCACATGTCCCAATCTACACTAAGAGATAAATAGCATCACAAACATGAATTTGCATTCCAATATCTGCAACAAACACTAGGTATAGGAGCACCACACCACTAGCCAACAAATGGGTACATGCTCACAATGAAATAGTAATAAATTAGCAATTTGAAAGATGTGTAAGATGTGTATATATATATAAATAAAAAACTTTATAAAAACTTTAAAAAAGTTTAAAAAAGTTTAAAAAAGAGAGAGATTAAAAATCAGATATAAAACAGTTAAGATCAAAGTCAATATTTAAACCATTCGGAGAGAGAGATCCCATCTCATGGATCCATCTCGATTCTGCTTTACTGATCTCTCTCACCCTATGGCTTCCTCTCCAGTGGGGGCTATATTTTTGTATGCCCCAAAATTTCAAACCCTTTGGGTTCCCTTGATGACATAGCTCAAAATGACGGGAGACATTATGTTTCGGGTATGCTTTTAGGATATTCTGTACATGCTCTCTTAATCTTTTCCATAAGGGTCGTTTTGTGCGGCCTATGTATTGTAAGGAACATGGGCACTCAAGAACATACACAACACCCTCAGTCCTGCAGGTAATGAGGTCATCAATGTTGTACTCCTTCTTGGTGACATTTGAAGTGAATTTAGTACATTTTTGCCCATTAAAATTCGTATTCTTACATGCAAAACACCTCTTGCATGGGAAGAATCCCTTACCCTGAAAAAAGGTAAGTACATTTTTCTTTAATGGAGGATCAGGAACGTTTTTCGCTACTAAATCCCTCAGGGTGGGAGCTCTGCGATATACCACCCTGGGGTTAATGGGTAAAATACCCTGTAGCTGCTGGTCAGCTCTTAGGATAGGCCAATGCTTTTTAAAAATGGCTTCTAACTGTCTATGTTGGACAGTGTAGTTCAGGATAATCGGGGGATTATTATCCATTTGATCAGGTTTCACTTTATCCTGAATAAGGGCAATTCTAGGTGTGTCATATACTTTACGGATTTGTTCTTGAATAAACTCCTCATTGTACCCTTTATTCACAAACTTTGTTCCTATAAAGTTAGCTTGCTCCAAATATACTTTTTGGTCAGTGCAGTTTCTACGGATGCGTAACAGCTGTCCTTTAGGGATATTTATAAGCCAGGGCTCGAAATGACAGCTATCCACCGGGATATAACTGTTCCGTTCCACTGGTTTAAAATATGTTTTAGTTGATATTGAGTTTTCCTCCAGCGTGATTTTCAAATCCAGGAACTGTATCGTCTGATTACTGATAGTATACGTTAGGGAAATATTTTGTTGGTTTAGATTCAATTTCTCAAAGAATGTGATTAAAGATTGTTCATCACCATCCCAGATGACAATACAGTCATCTATGAATCTTTTGTATAAAATCAGCTGGCTAGGCATATCGTTGTAAATTGCCCCCTCCTCCCATTCTGACATGAATACGTGCATATTTAGCTCCCATTCCGATGCCATTGAGTTGCCTGTAGAACTGGGATTGGTGCCAAAAATAATTATGCTGTAAACCATAAGCCAAACATCGCAAGACAAACTTTTTTTGCTTCGGGATGAGTTGGCTAAAATGATTCATCGCCCACTTGGTTGCATTAATCGCTTCCTCATGATTAATATTAGTGTAGAGCGAGGCTACATCAGCTGTTGCTATCAGGAACTTATGCTGTGGAGAAATTACTACAGTCTCCAGTAACTGGATAAGGTGTTTTGTATCTCTGAGGTAAGCCTTGGTGTTGGATACCAAGGGCTGTATAAACTTATCAACATATTCTCCTAAACGTGAATTAATTGACTGGATACCGTTGATGATTGGTCTCCCAGGGGGTTTTAATGGATCCTTATGTACCTTCGGCACCGTGTATATGATAGGAACTCGACACATATCAGGATTCAGGTATTTACTTTCTCTTTTGGATAAAATACCTTTATCTTTGCCCTTTTGTATGAGCACAGCCAATTCTTCCTTATACTCCCCGGTAGGGTTGCCTGTAAGCTTAATGTACGTATTCTGATCTTGGAGTTGATTGTTTAATTCCTCATAGTAATAATCTTTTGACAGCAATACTATTGCTCCTCCCTTATCTGCCGGTCGTATTATTACTTTCTTGTTCTTCTCCAATTCTTTGATGCCCTTTTGAATAATTTTGGGATCTGGTAACCTCCTTATTTTTAATTTTTCCAGATCTTTTAGCACCATTTTGTTGAATACTTCTACATTGTGAGCATGTACCCATTTGTTGGCTAGTGGTGTGGTGCTCCTATACCTAGTGTTTGTTGCAGATATTGGAATGCAAATTCATGTTTGTGATGCTATTTATCTCTTAGTGTAGATTGGGACATGTGACCGATATTCTGATCTATATGTAACATTCATATGGTGGAATATTTTGCATATATGTGTCTCAGTATCTTTATATATATTTATATTTATACATATTTTTTAAAATTTTAATTTTGGTTTGTGGTAGAAATACCATATGAAAACCACGGGATGCTGTCTGCATATGTTAAATTGATGAGTCTGAGCTGCATGGATGCGTCTGTAGCAGAATCTGATATAGACTACATTTGTTTTTGTTTTTTATTGTTTGTATCAAGACAGCGGTTTTAAAAGTTATTTTGTCTCAATTTGTATCATATTAAAACTTAATATTAGACATTTATATAAACCGCAACTGGCTGAATATGTTGTGGTGTATCTGCAATGATGTAGTCATTGGTGCCTCCCCATTGGTCCGTTCGCGCTGATGCGAGTGTGTGATTGGCTATTTATAGCCATAGTAAGCCCCAGTCACACATTGACCCATGATTAAGTCACGTGTCTAGTGACGATACGCGTGGGGGAGGAGCTTGAGTGACGGGACGCACGGAGGTGCCGGATGAGGAGCCTGACAAGCTGAGCAGCTTACATGCACACACGCTGAAGCCTAACTAATACCGGGGATTCGTGAGTGATGTTCTGAGTGTTGTGAGACGCTGATGTTTCATTAACGGTATCACACTATCGGTCTTTTCTCTGTCTCCCTTTCTTTGCATATCTGAATACGTGAATACCTGGTGGAAAGCACTTTTTTGACCTGACAAGTTTGATTATTACATCATCAAGCTGGTGATATCTCACACAATGTGCGCGTGTGGTCTGGCAAAGTGTTTCTGAGTTGCCTTCAGGATTACAGCAACAAGGGACAATATACATATAGAATTTGGAACTATATTCTTTGTATCAATTTGTCTTTTCCCTCCAGTAATTTTTATGTGTTGACACCTTATTTAATCAGTTGATTTAGCGCATTATCCTTTTCATACTTAACATTGACTGCGCCTCATATACCCAGGGGCAACTTTACGCTTCGCAAATCTTACGTAAACATCGTAACTTCACTGCGTCGGTCGGGCGTACGTTCGGGGAAAAAAAAATTGCATTTAGGATCCGACAGCGTAAGAGCCTTACGCCTGTCGGATCTAATGCTTATCTATGCGTAACTGATTCTATGAATCAGGCGCATAGATACGACGGGCAGACTCAGAGATACGACGGCGTATCAGGCGATACGACGGCGTATCTCTTTTGAGAATCTGGCCCTATGGCTCTAATCAGGTGCTTTAAAAAAACACCCCCGCCTATGTAATTCAGGCGCCCGGTGTCCTGAGAGGGGTGCCGGATGCTTGATTAGGGGGTGGCCGTGGCGGCCATGGATAGATTTATGCTATGAATGAATCTATCCATTTTTCATATAGGGGGTGGCATGGAGAAAGGGGGCGGCACTTAGGCGCCCCCAATGGACAGGCCACCACTGGTGCTGACCATATCTATGATAGGTCTAAGCACTTGGTCCTATGAAAATTAAGAATGGCTAATCTATCCCTTCAGAGGAGATCATGAAGCCAGGTACCTTGACACATGGCCAGCACTGAAGGGGCCTGGAACAGCATTTTCTCCAGAAAATACATTCTGGTACTTGAAGCATTTTATACATTTAAGTTTACTTTAAAGTTCGTTTATTAACAAAACAGACTGAATGTCTAGGCCATGCATTAACGCTGCTGAATATAGAATTGAATTTCACTGCTGGAACTTTGGATGTCTTTCCAATTTTAGATTGAATTAAACTTAAATCAGTCAAATTGCTAACGGCTGCCAAATTAAAATAAAAAAAAGTTATCATATCCAAAATAGAGACATCAGGGCAGTGCCAAGGAAAAACAGAGAGCGGAATAAATGAAAAGTGACCGTGTCCAGGGAGGGATTGACAAAAGATTTTGCTCTAATCTGCTAATTAAGACTGAAACTACACTGAGTAATTGAGAGACCAAAGGAATTAATCTGAAAGAATGTAGAAAGTAGATGAAAGGTCGTGGGAGCCTAGATTATTCTGAATTCGGAACCTGAAATATAAGGCTAGCTGCAAGAGCCCTAAAGCAGCCCCTCTGGCTATAGCTTTGTATTGTGACGATTGAACTGCGAAGGTGAGTTGAATTCATGATTATGTAGTTAAAGCGGGGGTTCGCCCTGTTAAAAAAAAAAAAAAAGTTTTTTTTTATTAGACCATTAAATTCGGCATCGTAGCGCGAGTCTTACATTTTTTATGCCCGTACTCACTGTGCTATCGATGATTGAAGAATCCGGGGAATGGGCGTTCCTATGGTGAGAGAAGGTGATTGACGGCCGGCCCTGGCACGTCACGCTTCTCCGGAAATAGCCGAAATAGGCTTGGCTATTCACGGCGCCTGCGCATAGCCTGTGCGCAGGCGTCGTGAATAGCCGAGACCTACTCCGGCTGTCTTCGGGGAGCGTGACGTGCCAGAGCCGGCCGTCAATCATCCTCCCTCTCCATAGGCACGCCCATTCCCCGCGGGAGTCGGATTCTTCAATCAGCGATACCACAGTGAGTACGGGGATTAAAAATTTAAGACCGGCATACTGTAGCTCGCGCTACGATGCCGAATTTAATGGTCTAATGATGGAAAGGAGGGTGAACTACCGCTTTAAAAACATAAATATTTTTTTTCCTCTTTTTTTTCCATTAGGCCCCATTATTGTAAACATAATGGGGCAGATCCACAGATTGAGTACGCCGGCGTATCTACTGATACGCCAGCGTACTTTCAAATTACCCGCGTTGTATCTTTGGTTTGAATCCTCAAACCAAGATACGACGGCATCTGGGTTAGATCCGACAGGTGTACGTCCTCGTACGCCTTTCGGATCTTAGATGCAATACTTTGGCGTCCGCTGGGTGGCGTTCACGTCGTTTTCCGCGTCGGGTATGCAAATTAGCTATTTCCGTCGATCCACAAACTTACGAGCGGCCGGCGCATTTGTTTTACGGCGTCTCTAGTCGGCTTTTTCCGGCGTAAAGTTAAAGCTGGTATTTCGTCGCGTATAGTTAGACCTGCCATGTTAAGTATGGCCGTCGTTCCCGCCTTGATTTTGAATTTTTTTTTTGCGTAAGTCGTCCGTGAATCGGGATGGACGTAATTCAGGTCTAAGTTAAAAAAAATTACGTTGTTGCGACGTCATTTAGCGCAATGCACGGCGGGAAATTTAGAAACAGAGCATGCACAGTTCATTCGGCGCGGGGACGCGCTTCATTTAAATGAAACACGCCCCCTAATCGCTGATTTGAATTCCGCCGCCAGAGATACACTACGCCGCCATAACTTACGTCACAAATTCTTCCAGGATTTGATTTAAATCCAGGTAAGGTACGGCAGCGTAGCGTATCTCTGATACGCTGTGCGGGTGCAGATCTCTGTGGATCTGCCCCAATGTTGGTACATCTAGCCAGCAGGCAGGAATATTAAGCCCTTCATTACTCTACTGCCACCATGTTTTAGACTGTAGGAGGAAATCCATCCAGGCACGCCAGGAGAACGCAGAAATCCTATGCAAATAATGCCCTGAGGGGAAGTCATAACACACACTAGTGCTACAAGGCCAGTGGGCTATTAAAGAACTTCAGGAAGCAGAAAAAGCATCTCTTGTATCTGGCTCCATAGAAGTCTATGTGGATTAACTGTGCAGGCACAGTCAGTAGGAATAAGGATGGGATGTGAGGATTGCAGCAGGCCATGCGATTAGATGTAAGTATAAATCTGGGGCAGGGGAGGGTGGTTTACTTTAGGTCAAGGGGGCAAGCGCCATGCAAAAGTGCACTTTATGTGTAACACTGTTACTGAGCTGCAGAACTATATTTGTCCACAAGATGGCAGTGCCAACTTGTTTTTCTTAACTATAATCAAATTTGCAGTTGCCAGAGGCAGTCTGGGAGATGTAGTCCAAAAGGAAGTTTCTACACACAGCTAAACTGGGGCTGCAACTACAAAGCACATAAGCACCAAGAGGGACAATATATATAAATAAAAGCCCGGCAAGGAGTTGGGTAGTTGGAAGAAATGTGCAAACTGGGAAGGAGTGTGGGAGCTGTGCTGAACTGAGCACCCATTATCCAAAATAACTGTTTGCGTTGCCTTCGCCACTGCTACAATTGCTGCATCGCTGTTTAACCTCATCCCACCCATCCTCCCATGATCGTGCACCCTGTGGCGCAAATCGGCAGTGATCTGTGATCGCTGTGTCCTTCAGGACACAGCTAATCACAGATCAGGGTAAAGAGCCAATCACAGTGGCTTTTTACCTTGTGACCAGCTGTGTCCAATCACAGCCATCACAGTGCAAACAGTATTTGGCGGTTATCGTCAGTTTCTCCTTGCACTGACAGCGCATGAGGAGAGGAGAGCCGATAACTGGCACATCCACTCAGTGGACAGCTACACTGATAATCAGGGCACTGATCATCAGTGTCCTGGTGATCCGTGCCACCCCAACTGTGCCCACAAGTGCTGCCAATCTGTGCCCATCAGTGCTGCCAATCAGTGTCCATCAGTTATGCCTGTTAGTGCCCATCAGTGCTGCCTATCAGTGCCCATCAGTACCTCCTATTAGTGCCACCTATTAGTGCCTTCTCACCAGTGCCCATCAGTGCTGCCTCAGTGCCCATCAGTGCAGCCTATCAGTGCAGCCTCATCAGCGCACATCTGTGAGGCTGGGTTCACATTTGAGCATGCAGCGGCTCACAGCAAAAGTCCGTTGCTTCCTCGTTTACAGTTTCAGGTCTGATTTCCGCTCAAATTTTTGGCTGAATTCGGTCCTGAAACGGACCAAAAGGCTCACAGGGCTCCTGTGCAAATCGCACTCCATAGAGAGCCAGTCACAATCTCCTGCTGTGCAGATTGGATGCATGGAAATCCACATCCAATTCACACTAGTGTGTAGCCAACCTAATGAGAAAAATTACTTATTTAAAAACTCTTATAACAAAAACTAAGAAAAACATTTTTTTTCAAAAATTTCGGTTTTTGTTTTTGATTTTCCTTTTTTGGTTTGTTTAGCAAAAAATAAAAAACCCAGTGGTGAGTAAATGCCACCAAAAGAAAGCTCTATCTGTCTCAAAAAAATGATACAAATTTAGTTTGAGTACAGTGTTGCATGATCGTGAAATTGTCATTCAAAGTGTGACAACACCGAAAGCTGCAAATTGGCCTGGGCAGGAAGGGGGTAAAAGTGCCCAGTGGAAAAGTGGTTAAGGGTCCTCCCCACCACACAGACAACTCGCTGTTGCACCCTGTCTGTCACAAAGGGATCTGGTGGGAGGGTCACTGATCCGCACAACTAATTGTTAACCTTTCCCCAACCCAAACCTAAAGGAGAGCCATTACCCTTATTAAAACCTTGCCATTAGAAGTAAAAGATTAAGTTCACCTATAAAAAATACCTGTACATCTTTTTGCAGGTAAAAAAATGTGCATTTTTTTACTTGGAGCCTGTAAAGCATTGCGCCCATGATCAGTGGATTGCAGGTGCCATGCAGGACTCCTGCAGACTTGTCAGTGTATCTGTCCGCTGGTACCTCGTACGGGCAGGCTATACACACAGGGGTAGATTCAGAGAGCAATTACGCTGGCGTATCCATAGATACGCTGCGTAATTGCTAAGTTGCGCCGGCGTATCTACTTTCTGTATTCAGAAAGCTAGATACGCCGACTGTAGCCTAGGATACGACTGGCATAAGTCTCTTACGCCGTCGTATCTTAGGGTGCATTCTGACGCTGGTCGCTAGGTGGCGCTCCCGTAGTTGTCAGCGTAGAGTATGCAAATTGCATACTTACACCGATTCACAAATGTACATGCGCCCGGCGGTAGTTTTTTACGTCGTTTGCGTACGTCGTTTTCGGCGTAAGGCTGCTCCTGCTATTAGGAGGCGCAGCCAATGTTAAGTATGGCCGTTGTTCCCGCGTCGTGATTTGAAAATTTAACGTAGTTTGCGTAAGTCGTCCGTGAATGGCGCTGGACGCCATTTACGTTCACGTCGAAACCATTGACGTCCTTGCGACGTCATTTACCGCAATGCACGTCGGGAAATTTTAGGGACGGCGCATGCGCAGTACGTTCAGCGCGGGAACGCGCCTAATTTAAATGATCCACGCCCCCTACGGGATCATTTGAATTACGCGCGCTTACGCCGGCCCCTTTTACGCTATGCCCCTGCAAGTTTACAGGCAAGTGCTTTGTGAATCAAGCACTTGCCCGTAAAACTTGCGGCGGCTTAACGTAAATGTCATACGTTACGCCGCCGCAGTTTTGCTCGCCTTTACCTGAATCCACCCCACTGACAGTAAGAGAGAATGAACTACCAAAGTGCTCAACGTGAACTGCGTCGGTTCATTAACCACTTCCCTACGGCCGTACGACTATTGACGGCCGCAGGGTGGTTCTAAATCTCTGAGCCGCCGTCAATTGATGGCAGCTCATTTCCGCGTTCCCCGCGCGCGCTCCCGAGCGCGCAGCGGGGAACTGCTGTGCTGGCCGTGTCCCTTGGACACAGCCAGTCACAGATCGCCGTGAACGGCCAATCGGAGCGGCCGTTTCCTAGGCGATCTGTGCGGCCAATGAGAGATGATCTCATATGTTTACATATGAGATCATCTCTCATTCCCGGCTCTCGCAGACAGCGGTGCTGTCAGGGAGAGAGGAGACCGATCTGTGTCTCTTGTACATAGAGACACAGATCGGTCACCCCCCCCAGTCACCCCCCTTCCCCCACAGTTAGAACACTAATTAGGGAACACACATTTAACCCCTTCCTCACCCCCTAGTGTTAACCCCTTCCCTGCCAGTCACATTTATACAGTAATTAGTGCATATTTATAGCACTGATTGCAGTATAAATGTGAATGGCGCCAAAAATGTGTCAAAGTGTCCGATGTGTCCGCCATAATGTCGCAGTCGCAATAAAAATCGCAGATCACCGCCATTACTAGTAAAAAAATAAATAATAAAAAAATAATAATTCTGTCCCTTATTTTGTAGGCGCTATAACTTTTGCGCAAACCAGTCGCTTATTGCGATTTATTTTTTATTTTTTTACTAAAAATATGTAGAATATGTATCGGCCTAGACTGAGGATAAAAAATGTTTTTTTTAAAAAATTGAGCCATTTATTACAGCAACAATTAAAAAAAAAAATTTTTTTTCAAAATTGTCGCTCTATTTTTGTTTATAGCGCAAAAAATAAAAACCGCAAAGGTGATCAAATACCACCAAAAGAAAGCTCTATTTGTGGGAAAAAAAGGACGTCAATTTTGTTTGGGAGCCACGTCGCACGACCGCGCAATTGTCAGTTAAAGCGACGCAGTGCCGAATCGCAAAAAGTCCTCTGGACAGGAAGGGGGTTTAAGTGCCCAGTAAGGAAGTGGTTAAAACTGCAAGCCTTTGTGACTGTCGGTGCTTGTAGTTTACCATTCACAGAGCACTGTGAATGAAGGACATGTCCACGTTATTTTCAAACAGTGACAGCGGGTACCTGGAAAAGGTGTCCAATCGCTGTCACTGGGGAGGGGGGAGAGGCTGCAGCTGCTGGAATATGTTACATGTTCTAATCTAATATGGTTGGAACGTGTAATGCCCTGTACACACGATCGGTTCATCCGATGAAAACGGTCTGATGGATTTTTTCATCAGATATCCGATGAAGCTGACTTTCATCAGTCGTGCCTACACACCATCAGTTAAAAATCCAATCGTGTCAGAACGCAGTGACGTAAAACACAACGACGTGCTGAAAAAAACGAAGTTCAATGCTTCCAAGCATGCGTCGACTTGATTCTGAGCATGCGTGGATTTTTAACCGATGGACGTGCCCACAGACGATCGTTTTTTTCTATTGTTTTTTTTAACCATCAGATCATTTTAAAACAAGTTCCTAGTTTTTTCACTGATGGATAAAAAACCAATGGGGCCCACACACGATAGGTTAGTCTGATGAAAACGGTCCATCAGACCGTTTTCATCAGACGAACTGATCGTGTGTACGCGGCATGACATGTTCCAAAAGGTGAACTTATCCTTTAATCATCTCTGCTGCCACTTTCACCTGACAGCGGCAGCCATCAACATCAGAGACATAATCCAAAGCATCCTAGAATCCTGACTTTGATTGCCCCTTGTGCATCGCTCCACACTGCATAATTACCTTATTCCTCCTCTGTTTTCCTTTTTGAAACATGCCTTATGTCTGCATTCTGTGCCAAGGGGCCTACCTACATACTGAGAACAACTTTATATTTATCTGCTGTTGAACATCACCCCTTGAGACAACTTCACTACTTTTGCACGCCAACGTTAAAGGGCCCCAACATTGCAGACAAAAGTTTACTTTAAGAACTGCTCAGAATTGCTACATACCTGAGGACAGGACTGGGTTGTTCTTAGGCCCCATACACACGATAGAATCCATCCGCAGATAAATCCCAGCAAATGGGTTTCTGCGGATAGATCCTATGGTGTGTACACGCCAGCGGATCTGTTTCCGCGGAGAAATCTCCTCTGGGATGGATTCCAGCAGATCGGTTATTTGCTGACATGCACAACAAATCCATCTGCTGGAGTCCATTCCAACGGATGGATCCGCTCGTCTGTACAGACTCACCGGATCCATCCGTCCGAAGGGATTCCCCGCACGCGTCGTAATGATTTGACGCATGCGTGGAATTCCTTATATGACAGCATCGCGCCCGTCGCCGCGTCATAATCGCGGCGACGGCGCGACACGTCATCGCCAGAGGATTTCCGCGCGGATTTCAATGCGATGGTGTGTACACTCCATCGCATAGAAATCTGCGGAAATCTTTGAGAGGATTTATCCGTGGAAACGGTCCGCTGGACCGTATCCGCGGATAAATTCTCTCGTGTGTATGGGGCCTTAGTGTTTTAATCTCACAGACCTGGTCCCTTGTCTGAGAGTCCTCAAGTGACCTAACTTGTTATACCTATTAATAGTCCTTTACAGTTTTCATACATTGACACTGATCTGCTCTGCTGTGTTACCTTTTCAATATGGTCTACCAATACAGTCTGCCTATTTCAAAAAGGTCAGTGTGTGCCATCTTTGTGCGACTTCCGAGAGTTCTCAGCCACAGTATTTCATACCTCCCAACTTTTGAGATGGTAATGTGGGACACCTATCAGCAAAAGTATGTAGGCATAGGACACACCCTTTGCCACGCCCCCTTAAAGGAGAATTGTACAAAACAATAAGATTGGTTAAACCCACAAGTGCTTTTTTTCCCACTACTATTCCTTTATATTGGCTTTTGGAATTTACAAATGCAGCAATTTAGAACTCATATGAAAGGTTTAGCACTGGGAAAGACTTTTTGATAGATAAAAAGTGCATTTTATATACCGTATTTATCGGCGTATACCGCGCACTATTTTGCCCTGAAAATCAGGGCAAAATCGTGGGTGCGCAGTATACGCCGATACCCGATTTCCCGCCATGAGTTTGAATACTGCGCCCGCATATAGCGAGCGCAGTACACTCGTGAATCTTTCGGCCAGTCTCGGCGCCTCTCGTACTGACGTCCTGACCGTACAGGACGTCAGTGCGAGAGGCGCCCGAGCCTGCCCGAAGATTCACGAGTGTACTGCGCTCGCTATATGCGGGCGCAGTATTCAAAGTCGTGGCGGGAAACGAGCGGGAGGACGCCGCCGAAGGACGCCGGACCCGCCGAAGATGGACACCGGACCCGCCGAAGATGGACACCGGACCCGCCGAAGATGGACACCGGACCCGCCGAAGATGGACACCGGACCCGCCGAAGATGGACACCGGACCCGCCGAAGATGGACGCCCGACCCGCCGAAGATGGACGCCCGACCCGCCGAAGAGGACACCCGACGAGGCCGCAGATGGACGCCGCGCAAGACATCAAAACTGTAAGTACAAAATAACAAAAAATCTTTTTTTCCCACAGGATTGGGGGCCACTTTGGGGGTGCGCGGTATACGCCAGAGCGCGTTATACCGCGATAAATACGGTACATCTGTATAGATCAGATCAAAATGAGGGACAAATGAGGAGTAATGAGGAACATAGGGACATTGCTCCAAATCAGGGACAGTCCCTCAAAATCAGGGACAGTTGGGAGCTATGGTATTCTGTTGGTTTCAGTGTGAGTGAGGTTCTGCCCAGGGCCAGGGAAAGTGCAGAGGAGCCAATACTATCAGAAGCTCCTGCAGGGGTGGCAGTTGGCAACAAGGAACCTCCAGATGCTAGCCAGATTTCCTAACAGAACCTTTGGGTTTTTCAACAAAGCATGACGGCCCTTTGACTCCAATGGCATTGGGTCACCCTCTGGCTGATCATCAACTTTTCAGCTACAGTCTATATGGTGGGGATGTTTTTAGATCCTAACCGTACACCCGTCTAAGTTCTCAAATCTGGCTTCTGGAGGCATACAGGATTGACCTACACACACACAGGCACCAGGGCTATCTTAATAGCATCATGGGCCCCTGGGCAAAGTAATGCTCTGGGGCCCCTACAATGATGACAGTGCAGGTAAACAGACATCAAGTAGGTAGGAGGCAGACTGCCTCCCCTGTGTATCTATCACTCTCAGTGCCATCATGGGGCCCCCAATTACGGGGCATCGTGGGCTCAAGGACCAGCTGCTTTGGGGAAAGTGCAGGGGCCCCCCATGCAGCTAGAGCCCCTGGGCAGTGCCCAGGTGTGCCCTCTCATTAAGGGTTAAGATCTGATAGGGGCCAACATAGGAAGGAATAATAAAATATGGTTGTAAGTGTAGTAACGGCGAGGTAGCAGGGGGTGGGAGGGGGGAGGGTTGAGGGATAAAATAGGGAGTAGCCTATTTGTTATTTTCTCCCTTAAATGTCTGTAAATGGACATATTTTTGATTTTTATATACTGGAAAATCTATGTCTGGAAAAAAAAAAAAAGGAAAAAATAGAAAAAAAAAAGAAAGAGAATGGAAAGAAAAAGGAAAGAAGGAAAAAGGAGAAAAAAAAAGGAAAAAAAAAAAGCTAAGGATAACCACAAATGATGCGAAACCATAGCAGAGACGATATAAGCAAGCAAAACGTGAGCAAGTCTCGTGTCCTTTATTTTGGTGGAGTCTGAAGTGGTTAAAAAAAATAAAATCCATACCAGACCTGAAGGGTCTGGAATGGATATTTGGGGGGAACCCCACATCATTTTTTTTAATTTGACGCGGAGTTCCCCTTAATATTCATACCAGACCTGAAGGGCCTGGTAATTGAATTTGGGGGGACCCTCACGATTTTAAATGACTTTTTTTCCTTCAGAAATGACACGTTGTGCAAGGGACGTTTCTAAGCACGGGAACAAGCGCTACTTCACAGGCATACTATACACCCCCCCCCAGGTACGAAATTTAGAGGAATATTTCACTTTTATTGTTTCACTTTAAGCATTATTAAAATCACTGCTCCCAAAAAAATGGCCGTTTTTAAAACTTTTTTTGCATTGATACATGTCCCCTGGAGCAGGACCCAGGTCCCCAAACACTTTTTAGGACAATAACTTGCATATAAGCCTTTAAAATTAGCACTCCTCCATTCACTGGGCCATAGCCTTTAATTGGCACTCCAATTCTTTACCCTGGCCACAGATTCTCAACCGTATGACAAACATGAAACTCTCAGAGAGAATTCACCATACGCTATATGATTCTATGCCCCAGTATCAAAAAAATGGTCTCTCTGGGACACCACACTTTTGGTTCAAGATTAACTACTACTAATCATAACCCTTTCTTACTGTACAATGTTAATTATCAATGATACCTGTATACATTTCTGTAACATCATTGTTATTATTTTTTGTGTACCTTGACCTTTTCTACAATAAAATCGTTTGTAAACAACAAAAAAAAAAAATTAGCACTTTAGATTTCAAAAGTTCGAGTCCCATAGACTTTAACAGGGTTCTAAAGTTCACACAAACTTTTGGTCTGTTCGCAGGTTCTGGTGCAAACTGAATGGGGGGTGTTCGGCTCATTCCTATTTATTGGGATCAATCCCATAAACTGCATAGGTCTTAACAGATCCTGGGACAAGTGTTCAAGTGCATTGTCTATTATCAGTGGAATCTTCACAAGCTGATTCTGTCATGGGGTGAAACTGCAGCCCTTCCTAACTTTCCAGCACCCCTTGCAAGCAAAACAGGTTCTCAGTTGTTAGGGATAACTGCATATCTATATTGCTTAGGAAAACTTGCTTTTTCCCCACTACAACAGGGTACTGCTGTCTCTCAAACGACCCTTGCTTGCTTCTCTGGTCTACTTGATCCCTCTCTCTCAGACACCACTGATCCTTTGGCAGGCAAGCTCCAAGATCCACCAATCGACTGACTCGGTTATTCTGTGTAACTTCCTGTACCAAGGGGCACTTGTTGCTAGGGACAACACCCCGCACTTCCATTTTAGCCAGGGTTAATGCTGCCAGGTGGCATTATCTGGTATCCTCTCCAGGTTTTATATGCTGGTCCCCTTACCATGCTGGGACACCCTTAATCTCTTGTTGCCAGGGACAACAGCTGTCACTTAGTTTTCAGGCATGGCTACTGCTGCCAGACGACACCTGCACCATTCCCCAGACCACATGCTAAACATTTATTCAAGACAACATTGCTGTATTGAACTTCCTTTATTTCTGTTTTACAACTGAGCCAAAGACTACACTAGTTCTCCAGCGTGCCATAACTGGATGCAGGTTCTATTTATATTTTTATATATCAATGCTTTAAAGGGCCCCAACGGTAGCTGGCAGAGGAAACAACTCAAGTACTGCCTCTGGTAAATTTATTCTACCCACATATGACCTCCTGTTTCCTATCTGGGGTTGGTAGGGTGATGAGGAAATTGCATATTTCATTTTTCCGTATTGGAGTTGTCTCACAATCCCTAAGAAAGAAAGTCTCCAATATCTTGGTTACCTTAACTGATTTCATACCAAAGGAATGTCATTACAAATTGATCAAGTCCTTAACCTCTTAACGCCCGCCGCATGACTATATACGTCCGCAAAATGGCACGGACAGGCAGAATGGGCCTGGATATACGTCCCTGCCTTCTAGCGGGTGGGGGGTCCGATCAGGACCCCCTCCGCTGCGTGCGGCGGGCGGATTCCCTTGAGGAGCGATCCGGGACGACGGCGCGGCTATTCGTTTAAAGCCGCTCCGTCGCGATCGCTCCCCGGAGCTGAAGAACGGGGAGAGCCGTATGTAAACACGGCTTCCCCGTGCTTCACTGTGGCGGCGTATCGATCGAGTGATCCCTTTTATAAGGGAGACTTGATCGATGACGTCAGTCCTACAGCCACACCCCCCTACAGTTGTAAACACACACTAGGTGAACCCTAACTCCTACAGCGCCCCCTGTGGTTAACTCCCAAACTGCAACTGTCATTTTCACAATAAACAATGCAATTTAAATGCATTTTTTGCTGTGAAAATGACAAAGGTCCCAAAAATGTGTCAAAATTGTTCGAAGTGTCCGCCATAATGTCGCAGTCACGAAAAAAATCGCTGATCGCCGCCAATAGTAGTAAAAAAAAAAAATAATAATAAAAATGCAATAAAACTATCCCCTATTTTGTAAACGCTATAAATTTTGCGCAAACCAATCGATAAACGCTTATTGCGATTTTTTTTACCAAAAATAGGTAGAAGAATACGTATCGGCCTAAACTGAGGGAAAAAAAATGTTATATATGTTTTTGGGGGATATTTATTATAGCAAAAAGTAAAAAATATTGAATTTTTTTCAAAATTGTTGCTCTATTTTTGTTTATAGCGCAAAAAATAAAAACCGCAGAGGTGATCAAATACCACCAAAAGAAAGCTCTATTTGTGGGGAAAAAAGGACGCCAATTTTGTTTGGGAGCCACGTCGCACAACCGTGCAATTGTCTGTTAAAGCGACGCAGTGCCGAATCGCAAAACCTGACCTGGGCATTTAGCTGCAAAATGGTCCGGGGCTTAAGTGGTTAAAAGGTAATGTTTCTCCAATGGAGGTGGCTTGGTAATTTCTTTACATTCAAGTGCTATACAGTATATACTACAGCAAAAACTTGGAATAATTGTTTCAGCTCCCATCATGCATATGTCTGATTTTGGTCATCTGCACCATGCCATATAATGGAGGGATCCTTGGTGGAAAACAGCATCTTTAGTTCAATATTCTTGTTATATTTTCTAATATTATTACTTACAGTATCTGTATCTGTGATTAATTAATTAAATGTTATACCTACAAGTGTTTGTGTGATCTCTCTTTGCATATATAGAATACAGCCCCAAAAATGTAAACTATTACATAATCGTGATAAAATATAGGGCTTATAGGGATCATAGGCCTACATAGCCACTCTTGTGCACATAGGCAGCATAGCACCGAGGGGTTAAACATATTTGTTTCCTTTGCTGCTCATTGTTGCACTCTAGGTGACGGTGTTAAGCCGCGTACACACGATCAGTCCATCCGATGACAACGGTCTGATGGACCGTTTTCATCGGTTAACCGATGAAGCTGACTGATGGTCCGTCGCGCCCACACACCATCGGTTAAAAAAACGATCGTGTCAGAACGCGGTGACGTAAAACACAACGACGTGCTGAAAAAAACGAAGTTCAATGCTTCCAAGCATGCGTCGACTTGATTCTGAGCATGCATGGATTTTTAACCGATGGTTGTGCCTACTAACGATCGGTTTTGACCTATCGGTTAGGAATCCATCGGTTAAATTTAAAGCAAGTTGGCTTTTTTTTAACCGATGATTAAATAACCTATGGGGCCCACACACGATCGGTTTTGACCGATGAAAACGGTCCATCAGACCGTTGTCCTCTGTTTAACCTATCGTGTGTATGAGGCCTTATTGTTTAAGCTGACCTGGTTGACTGGTAAAACTTTAGCCTACATGGTGTGGTCAGCTACTCTATACATTAAGTTAACTATATTATTTATTATCACTCCTTTGTTACATTGTTTGACCATTAACAGATACCAATATCCCAATTTTGATTTTCTTTTACTGACTAGTTTGGTGTCTATTTAAAATTAGTAATATTGTGGAGTATTAGGGTTACTGTCTGTGATCTCCTTGTGAGACCCAGTGTTTGTTCGTCAAGCTAGGTGTGTTGGAGAAGTTGGGGGCTTGGAGAAGGTTGAGGCCAGCATCAGATGATCCATCTTAACCAGCAGCTCCTTCAGGGGTGGGAATCCCCAGGTTTGGATCAGAGAGCTTATATTATTGCCTAAATTTGGCCACACGCATAGTTGCCAAGCTTTCCCCAAAAATTGTTGGCACATTTTTTTCCCCACAGAAAGCCAGTGTAGTATACTAAATAGGGGTGGGGCATTCATGTTGTGGGCGTGGTTGTCACTTAAAAAACACGCTGCTGCAAAGATGGGCATAGTTTAAATTAGGGTAACTATTGGGCATGTCCTAAAGGCATACCCCCCAACTTTCTGAGATGGAAATGAGGGACACCTATCAGCAAAAGTATGCAGGCATAGGACACACCCCTTGCCACGCCCCCTTAAAGGAGAATTGTACAAAAAAAATAAGATTGATTAAACCCACAAGTGCTTTTTTTACCACTACTATTCCATTATATTGGCTTTTGGAATTTACAAATGCAGCAATTTAGAAATCCGATGAAAGGCTTAGCACTGGGAAACACTTTTTGACAGATAAAAAGTGCATTTTATAAACATCTGTATAAATCAGACCAAAATGAGGGACAAATGAGGAGAATGAGGGACAGAGGGACATTGCTCCAAATCTGGGACAGTCCCTCGAAAACAGGGACAGTTGGGAGGTATGCCTAAAGGGGGTATGGTTAAATAGAGCCTGTTTACATCCGCCTGTCCTTAGGAAACCATGGACCTTCCCATCAGGTCCGCCTGAAAAGCTGACAGACAGACCTGTTGTGGCCCGCCATGTGAAAAGGGCTTTAGTGATGGTGTCAGCAAGGAGTGACTGTGAGAAATTGGGTTTAAAACTGCACTGGCCAATTTCTCACAGTCAGGACAGTGCTACATGAAAAAAGGAGATACCATCTTTGTCAGCTAACAGCATTTTTTCCACATCTATCTAAGAGTCTAGAAGATAGAAGTAGAATAGTGCTGTTAGCTGACATGTAGCACTGTCCTGACTGTGAGAAATTGGCCAGTGCAGATTTAAACCCAAGTCCAGGGACTGCTAGATAAAAAGAAACTTTGCCTTTAAAGTCACCCTGTAACATTAGAGGCCCCCTTTACCATCAGTGCCCCCCTTTATCATCAGAGCTCTCCTTTACCATCAGTGCAGCCTCATCAGTGGAGCCTATCAGTGCATTCAGTCTTATCAGTGCAGTCTCATCATTGCAGCATCATCAGTGCAGTCTCATCATTGCAGCCTTATCAGTGCAGTCTCATCATTGCAGCATCATCAGTGCAGTCTCATCGGTGGCGGTTCATCCATAGAGGGCGCTGGAGCGCCGCCCGCTCTGGCTCTCACCACCAATGAGTCTAATAACATAGATTCATGCATTGCACGAATCTATGTTATTGTCCCGCTGCCGCCCACTATTCAGCTGGCCGGATGTTGAGCGCCAGCCAGCTGAATAACGGCAACTGGTTGGCTGTACGGAAGTGCCTATCAGAGCCAACGATATGTGTGCTCCTTGGATGAGACTGACAGACGTCTCAGCCAATCAGGTTGGCCGGTTCTGGCTACCGGTAACCTGATTGGCTAAAGCGTCATCGAGGGCGGGAGAAGACATCGAGGCGAGGGTTGAGGACGTGGATGGCTGACTCCAGTAAAGATAAGTGCCGGGCGGGGGGGGGGGGGAACAGGGGTACAGCGCGACGAAGGGCACAGTGACATCAATGGGGACAATTGGCACAGCGGCGACAATTAAAGGGATCGGCACAAGTTGGGCACAAGTGGCTGCATATGATGAGCACAAGTTGGGCACGAGCGGCTGCATATGATAGGCACAAGTTGGAGACAAGTGGCTGCAAATGATGGCCATAAGTTGGGCACAAGTGGCTGCATATGATCGGCACAAGTTGGGGACAAGTGGCTGCATATCATCGGCAAAAGTGGCTGCATATAATGGGCACAAATTGGGCACAAGTGGCTGCATATGATGGGCACAAGTTTGGCACAAGTGGCTGCATATGATGGGCACAAAAGGCTGCAAATGATCGTCACAAGTTGGACACAAGTGGCTGCATATGATTGGCACAAGGTGGGCACAAGTGGCTGCATATGATGGGCACAAGTTGGGGACAAGTGGCTGCATATCATCGGCAAAAGTGGCTGCATATAATGGGCACAAATTGGGCACAAGTGGCTGCATATGATGGGCACAAGTTTGGCACAAGTGGCTGCATATGATGGGCACAAAAGGCTGCAAATGATCGTCACAAGTTGGACACAAGTGGCTGCATATGATTGGCACAAGGTGGGCACAAGTGGCTGCATATGATGGGCACAAGTTGGGGACAAGTGGCTGCATATGATGGGCACAATGGCTGCAATCAATGTCCCCCCCCCCAAATTTTGAGCACCAGCCGCCACTGAGTCTCATCATTGCAGCCTTATCAGTGCAGTCTATTAGTGCCCAAGTCAATGTTTCTCTACTACCCTGGCTTAGTGAGGAGAATGACCTACCTGGGAGCTCACTAGTGCTGCCGGTTCCCACTATGACATGGGGTAAAGTATCTGGGGACCTTCTTTTTACTAAAAGGACCTTCCAATTTACAATAAGCCGCCTCCGCTTGCAGAACCCCACAACCTATACACCCCAAAGGAAAGCAGTATGTAGAAAGGTGTGCTATTCTAAGGCAGATGGAACTCCAGGACTTGTACAGTAATGCCATTTTATTTACAGGACAGATGTTCAATCCCTGACCTCAGGCACAGCAGGTGAGGTAACTGAGCCAACACACAGCTCCTCACACTAGCTGCACTATACTGTACACATGAAGCCATTGGGGTCCGGGCAGGTGGACCATAATCAAAATGGCTGCAAGGGAATTGAGGCCCCGCCCCCTTAGTAAGTGCCGTCACCGTTCACTCCACCCTGAGCCCGGAGCGGCGCCCTGTGATGACGTACTCTGTTTGGTAGACTCGTCTCTGCACTAGTTGCCGCCGCGGCTGGGGATGGCGGACGCGGCGGCTCTAAGCGGAGAGGACAAAGAGGAGGACGGAGGGAAGAAAGCCGCCACGGCGGAGACCCTGGGCTTCTATGAGAGGACCGACGGGAGGAGGGCGAGGGAGAAGAGGAGGAACCTGTCTGGTGAGGAGGGGAGCGCTGACAGCTGTGTGTGTGTATGCATGGAGGGGGGGAGTGACAGGTAGGTGCATGGAGGGGAGAGAGTGACAGGTAGGTGCATGGAGGGGGGGAGTGACAGGTAGGTGCATGGAGGGGAGAGAGTGACAGGTAGGTGCATGGAGGGGGGGAGTGACAGGTAGGTGCATGGAGGGGAGAGAGTGACAGGTAGGTGCATGGAGGGGGGGAGTGACAGGTAGGTGCATGGAGGGGAGAGAGTGACAGGTAGGTGCATGGAGGGGGAGAGTGACAGGTAGGTGCATGGAGGGGGAGAGTGACAGGTAGGTGCATGGAGGGGGAGAGTGACAGGTAGGTGCATGGAGGGGGAGAGTGACAGGTAGGTGCATGGAGGGGGAGAGTGACAGGTAGGTGCATGGAGGGGGAGAGTGACAGGTAGGTGCATGGAGGGGGAGAGTGACAGGTAGGTGCATGGAGGGGGAGAGTGACAGGTAGGTGCATGGAGGGGGAGAGTGACAGGTAGGTGCATGGAGGGGGAGAGTGACAGGTAGGTGCATGGAGGGGGGAGTGACAGGTAGGTGCATTTGGGGGGGAGTGACAGGTAGGTGCATTTGGGGGGGAGTGACAGGTAGGTGCATGGCGGGGGAGAGTGACAGCTGTGTGTGTGTGTGTGTGTGTGTGTGACAGCTGTATGTGTGTGCGCGTGCATGGAGGATGTGGGTGACAGGTGGGTGCATGGAGGATGTGGGTGCATGGAGGGTGACAGGTGGGTGCATGGAGGGTGTGGGTGCATGGAGGGTGACAGGTGGGGTGGTGGGTGCATGGAGGCTGACAGGTGGGGTGGTGACAGGTGGGTGCATGGAGGGTGTGGGTGACAGGTGGGTGCATGGAGGCTGACACGTGGGGTGGTGACAGGTGGGTGCATGGAGGATGTGGGTGACAGGTGGGTGCATGGAGGATGTGGGTGACAGGTGGGTGCATGGAGGATGTGGGTGCATGGAGGCTCACAGGTGGGGTGGTGACAGGTGGGTGCATGGAGGATGTGGGTGACAGGTGGGTGCATGGAGGGTGAGGGTGACAGGCGGGTGCATGGAAGAGGTGGGTGACAGGGAGGAGGTGGGTGCATGGAGGATGAGGGTGACAGGTGGTTATTGGGAGGTGCTGATTGGTGGGGTATAGTGAGCCTGTGATTGGCAGCTGGATGTGTGAAGTCCTGATTGGCGGCGGGTATAGTTGGTACTGGTGCTTTACAACATACAGGAGGATACATTGGCATGACTGCTGGTTAACCCTCTATATGGCAGATCAGGTGGGTGGGGGCATTTGATTGGTTGCTTCTGTTGGGGGGGGGTCACCTGACAGCTGTCCCAGGACTGAATGTTTTCTCTGGCTCTTTGTTTATCATTGGGGGCCTCTCACCCTGCAGCACTTTCTTTGTCCTTCCATTGTAGCTGAGTGTGTGCATTGTGTGCGGTTCCCAGTCATTCTATGTGTAGATAATGTACAGAAGTGATCATCATGGGCAGCTCAGTGAGTGAACAGCTGGCAGGAAGAACGTGGGGTATGTCAGAAGTGGAGGCACGAGGCTCCGCACACCCCGCTCATTCTGTGATCACAGGTGGTCAGCTCTGATCTATCACAATTCTCAATAGTTGTGTTACTTGACAAGTGCAGCTCACATGACTTTCTACAAGGCACTGCAACAGATTGTACACGGGGTTGCTGGAGGGAGGTGGACTGATGACGGTTTTAGCATCAGCAATGGCTCGGGGCCTCCTAGAGTGTTCCATGCAATGAAAGTGCCCACGTTGTCTTAGTCAGGTACACAAATGTAGTATTGGTTAGCTGTGCCATGAAATGTTACCCACTAACACATACCCAACCACATCCTGCCCGGTGTAATGTTCTGTCCCACGGTGCTTCTGCTGCAATCTCTGTTCAGTGCCTGTAATTATTATTCCCTCCCTTGTCTTGTGTAATAATGTTCTTGCGCATCTGAACTGGGACAGCTTTTATCCAGAGTACTTTTTATTGGCACAATAAAGAGTCCAGCGCTATAATTACCCAGGAAGTGTTAGAGGTATATAGTTCATGCATGTGTAAGCAAAATCTTTCCTTTCTTTTTTATTTGTCTAATCGTCTTCTCAGATTAAATGGCAAACAAGCCGATTCAGATATTCTAAGGGTTCTATAGGGAAAGTTTATGCCGTGGGACTCTGATTTGCGCACGCTGCAGAAACCGTACCTTGTCATGCACACAACTGTGAAAAATTGCATAAAGATCCTTCGGCTTATATTTTCTTTTTATTGTGCATTAGAAAAACCGTCCCTCATATGTAATCATTGAATGTGAAGGCACTTAAAGTTATTTTAAAGGCAAAACTATTTTTACCTTGATGGATTTTCTGCGCTAAATTAAACGCCCCACTACCTGTCCGGGACCCCCCCCCCCCCTCGTCTCTAAACACTTACCTGGCTGTTCTCATTGTTCCTGCTGGTGTCAGTCAAACTCCTGTGAGGAGGTAGTGGGGACGTGGCTTACCGGCGCTGTGTGTGCTTGTGTGGACACTCGTACAGCCTGACTAGGGAGCACGCCCATGCCAGTGCCCCCTTGGCGCTCAGATTACTGAGGGGGCACTTATAGGAAGGAGGAGCAGACAGTGCTAGTGGGGGAGGAGGTAAGGAGAATATTGGACAGAGCAGGTAGGTATAACATAGAGTTCTCACAGCTGGAAAAACTAAATCCAGACAGCCTGACAAGTTTTAATACAACATGTGAATAAGTGGAAACAAAGTATCTTTTCATTCTTTTATCAAAGGAAAGAACTCTGGTGTGTAGATGAAGAAAATGTAACCACTTCCCGCCTGGCCTATAACAGAATGATGGCTGGGCAGTGGTTGCATGATCCTGACTGGGCGTGCTATGACGACCAGCAGGATAACAGCCGCCACGCTCCCATGGGGCCATGCATTGCGGCGATCGGTGGTGCGGTGTGCCAGTCTGAGACACCCCTTCACCTTTCTCGGTAAAGAGCCTCCGTCGGAGGCTCTTCACCACGTGATCAGCCATGTCCAATGATAGCTGATCATGATGTAAACAGGAAGAGCCGTTGATCAACTTTTCTTCACTCATGTCTGGCAGACGCCAGTAGAGGAGAGCCGATTGGCTGCTCTCCTGACGGGGGGTCTGTGCTGATTGTTTTATCAGCACAGCCCTCCCTCGAATGCCCGCCCAGGGCCACCAGGATGCCGAAATGGACCACCAGGGATGGCCACCCCACTTGACCACCAGGGAAATACCAATATGTGCCCGGGCAGCTGCCAATCAGTACCCACCCACAATGCCTGCCAGTGCCACAAGGGATGCCCATCATTGACGTGTATCAGTGCCGCCTATCAGTGCCACTCATAATGACCCATCAGGGCAGCCTTTTAGTGCCACCCATGTGTGCCCATCAGTGCTGCATATCAGTGCCCATCATCGGTGCTGCCTTATCAGTGAAGGAGAAAACTTGCTTATTCTCAAAATTTTATAACGAATACAAAAACTTTTTTTTTTTTATCTAAATTTTTGGTCTTTTTTTTATTTGTTTGGCAAAAAATAAAAACCGCAGAGGTGATCAAATAACACCAAAAGAAAGCTTTATTTGTGGAAACAAAATGATAAAAATTCTGTTTGGGTACAGTGTAACACGGCCGCGCAATAGTCATTTAAACAGCTGAAAATTTGCTTGGGCGGGGGGCAGTGGTAAGTGCCTGGTATTGAAGTGGTTGAAGACCAAACCTTTTCTGACATGTAAAAAAAATAAATATTTCCTGCTAGAAAATTGGAACACCCAAACATGATTTTTGTATTTATTTTTTTAAGCAGAGACCCTAGAGAATAAAATGGTGGTTGTTGCAATATCTTATGTCACACTGTATTTGCGCACACTTTAATTAATTAAAAAAAACGAAACGGCAAAGTTAGACCATTTTTTTATTTATTTTTTTGTATAATGTGAAAGAAGATGTTACACTGCGAGAATCGTGATCTTTATGCTAAACAAACAAAAAAAAAACGTGATTCTCATTTTAGCCAGAATCGTGATATATATATATATATATAATATATGTGTGTGTGTGTCTATATATATATATATATATATATATATATATATATATATATATATATATATATATATATATATATATATATATATATATATATATATATTATACTTGGACTGCGAGCATAATTGGTTTCGGAAACATGCTTCTCATTTATCAAAGCAAATTTCCCTAAAAGACTGTAATGTTTGCTGTAGAGTGTTTTTTTTTTTTTTTTATCAAAACTATACTTCCATAAAAGTTTGTGGCTCAAAAACGCTGATAAACTTTGAATAGTTGTGGTGTTGAGCGTTTTGTTTTATTTTATTTTTTAATTTTTTTTGGGGGCGTTTTAAAGCTGTTTTCAGCTTTTGTCAGAGTTGGAGCTGAAAAACTCCTCTCAAAACCCACTAGTTCTGGGTTTTTTTTTTTTACAGCTAGAAAATGCCCCGGCCAAGAACTGCTAATAACAGCCCATGTGTGCACGGACACATAGGATAACATGCTGGGGAGTTTATTGACTGCAGAAAAAAACATCTGAAGCCAAAGACAGCAGCTGTAAAAACATCCAGTGTGCATGAGGCCTAAGAAATAATGATTTGTTCCATAACCATTTGTAATCATATTGCTACACTTAGAGGCACAAAAAACACAGGTTATTGGTAAACTTCAGGTGGGGTTGTTTCAGTCACGTGACACAAAGAACAAAAAGAGCAGCGCCATCTAAGTGCACTGTAGTATGATCCGTTTTACGCTTCATGCACACTGAAGCGAAAAAAAAACGCCAGTAGCTTTGCAGGGAGCCCTTCAACGCTTTTTAGCGTTTTTGCAATAGCGCTTATTAGTGTATTGTAGTGTAGCGTTTTTTTTTTTCTTTTTTTCGATGGATAAAAAAAAGCAAAAAAACGCTGGCGCCACTTTGAACGCAAATTTCTGGCGTTCAGAGAAAAGCCCATAAACTCCACTGCTCATTAACACTAAAAAACGCCCATGTGTGCATGGGCACATAGGCTAACATAGAGTTCAGTTTATGGGCTTTTAAAAAAAAAAAAAGCCCAAAACGCCAATAAACTTCAGTTTATCAGCTTCAGTGTGCATGGAGCCTTAATAAAAAGTCTGGTGCTCATCCATGTAAAGCTGCTGATGTAAATTCAAATTTAGCTGAGGGGGCGTGTTTTAATGGGGGGTGACCTTACGTGATTGACGTATTTTACGAACGGCGCATGCCGTGAATTCACCGCTCCTAGTGTGCTGCAGAGAAGCTGCTGGCAGGACTTTTTCTGACGTCCTGCCAGTGCACCGCTCCACACTGGAGAGAATGGAGCCGCTTTGCAGGCGCTATTTTTAGCGCTATAGCGCCTGCAAAGTGCCTCAGTGTGAAAGGGGTCTAAGAGCTGAACTCTAATGAGCAGGGCCCTCTGATTCCTCTTGTACCAAATTGTAATGTCTGCTTTTATTTTGTTAAGCGCTGCGCAAACTGTTGGCGCTATATAAATCCTGTATAATAAGAGCTGTGAAAATGTGGAATAGTCTCCCTCCAGAGGTCGTTCTGGCCAGCTCAGTAGATTGCTTTAACCACTTCAATACTTGTACACCTTCCTGCCCAGACCAGCTTTCAGCGCTATCACATTTTGAATGACAATTGCGCAGTCATGCGACACTGTACCCAAACAGAATTTGATCCCACAAATAGCGCTTTCTTTCACTGGTGGGCGGCACAGATCACGAGGCACTGGCAGGCATCACTGATGGGCACGGATTGGCATCCCTGGTGGTCCTGGGTGGGCATGCCTGGTGGTCCTGGGTGGGCATCCTCAATGGGTCTGCACTGATAATCCTTGTGCAGTGCAGACCCCCCCGTCAGGAGAGTAGACAATTGGCTCTCCTCTACTTGCTCCTGTCAGTGCGAGTGAGGAAAAGCTGTTACACTGTGATATGGCACATCATAGGCTCTTTACCGTGATCAGAGATGCGGTGTGACACACCACTGATCGCTGCACGGTGCCTTAGCGCGATCATATGACGTCCTGTCAGGATAACAGAATCACGTTCCGGCCGTCGTTTTGCTATATGGTGGGTGAGAGGTGGTTAACCATTTAAGACACGGACCAAAATGCAGCTAAAGGACCTTGCCCCTTTTTGCGATTCGGCACTGCGTCGCTTTAACTGACAATTGCGCGGTCGTGCGACGTGGCTCCCAAACAAAATTGGCGTAATTTTTTTCGCATAAATAGAGCTTTCTTTTGGTGGTATTTGATCACCTCTGCGGTTTTTATTTTTTGCGCTATAAACAAAAATAGAGCGTCAATTTTGAAAAAAAATCAATATTTTTTACTTTTTGCTATAATAAATATCCCCCAAAAATACTGTTTATCGGTTGGTTTGCGCAACATTTATTGCGTTTACAAAATAGGGGATAGTTTTATTGCATTTTTATAAAAATTTTTTTTTTTTTTTACTTTTTTTTCGTGATTGCGACATTATGGCGGACACTTCGGACAATTTTGACACATTTTTGGGACCATTGTCATTTTTACAGCAAAAAATGCATTTAAAATGCATTGTTTATTGTGAAAATGACAATTGCAGTTTGGGAGTTAACCACAGGGGGCGCTGTAGGGGTAATGTGTGACCTGAAGTGTGTTTACAACTGTAGGGGGGTGTGGCGGTAGGTGTGACATCATCGATTGTGTCCCCCTATAAAAGGGATGACACGATCGATGACGGAGCCACAGTGAAGAACTGGGAAGCTGTGTTTACACACGGCTCTCCCCGTTCTTCAGCCCTGGGGACCGATCGCGGGACTCCAGCGGCGATCGAGTTTCCGCGGGTCCCGGAGCTTCGGACCGGGTCTCGGGTGTGCGCCCGCGACCCACGGCTGGACAATAGCACAGCACGTACCTGTACGTGCTTGTGCCCAGCCGTGCCATTCTGCCGACATATATGTGCAGGAGGCGGTCCTTAAGTGGTTAAAGGCCTGTTTTCAGTCATAAATGCACATAACATAACTGGGTACTGACATTTACTGGTAAAGTTGATCCGGGAAAAATAGAATTGCCTCTCGGGGATCAGAAAGGATTTTTTTTCCCTCCTGTAGCAAATTGGATCATGATTTGCTGTGTGTTTTTTTTTTTTTTTTCATTCCTCTGGGTATAGGATTGTGTATATGGGATTGAATGATTTATTTCTAACGTGTGTGTTTTTTTTTTTTTTTATTGGTTGAACTAGATGGACTTGTGTCCTTCTTCTTCTTTTTTTTTTTTTTTTTAACCTGACTATCTATGTAAGATAGCCTATCCCTGGACTACAATGCAGGCAGAGGCAGCACATAATGCAAATGGTCCTGCATGCACAATAGTATCGGTATTATTTCAGTGGGGCACTGAGACCCGTCTTCTATGCGGAGCCACTATATGCTGCTTGTCCATCCACCTCTGAACTGCATGCAGTGAGCCCATAGAACTGGATGCAGATACAGCAGCTGCAAGGAGAGTCGCATGTCGACATGCGGGCAGAAGTGGGTGCACGGGTCCAAACACAGACGCTGTGCATTCGGATCCATGCACCCGCTCCTGCCCACAAGTCAGATTTTGATATGCGACTGTCTGTGCAACTGCTGCATCTGCATCCACTTGTAATACATACTTCACATGAATTGATAGGTTTTGTCATTAGGTACTTCCTCCTTTTTTTTTTTTTTCTTGGCATGAATTGAAAAAAAAAATGCGAACCCAAAGCGCTGTCATGTTGCCAAGGGACTAGGCGCAGATCATGTGGTCTTCTGCAATCGGGGACATTATTGATGTTGCAAGTCATTAGATATGCCCTGTCTGCTATACACTGTATAAGAGAGATGATTAGCAAGGCACTACATTGTACAGCACTACAGAGCAGGCAGCACAGCCAGCATGTGTACTTGTCAAATATGGCTGCTCCTGTCCTACAGATACAGTGACACTGCACATTGGAACTGGGTTTTTAGCAATTCTCAAATTCATTTAACCACTTCCATACCAGGCACTTACGCACCTTCCTGCCCAAGCCAATTTTCAGCTTTCAGCACTGTCGCAATTCGAATGACAATTGCGCGGTCATGCTACACTGTACCCAAATGAAATTTTTATCATTTTGTTCCCACAAATAGAGCTTTCTTTTGGTGGTATTTGATCACCTCTGCGATTTTTATTTTTTGCGCAACAACTAAAAAAAGACCGACATTTTTGAAAATAATTACGTTTTTATTTTGTTTCTGTAATATTTTTTGTAAATAAGTAAGTTTTCTTCTTCAATTATGGGCACTGATGGGCACCGATGAGCACCGATGAGGCGGCACTGATAGGCAGCGCCGGTATGCGGCACTGATGGGCACTGATGGGCACTCATAGGCGGCACTGATGGGCACTTATGGGTGGTGGCACAGATGGGCACTGATAGGTGGGCATTAGGCATAGATGGGCACTAAGAGGTGGCACTGATGGACACTGGGTGGCACTGATGGACACTGGGTGACACTGAGGGATGGCATTGCTGGGCATCATTAGTCAGTGCCCATGTTGCCAGTCAGTGCCCATTTGTGGGCACTGATTGGCATCGATTGTATTAAAAACATTTTTTTATTATCTATTTTTGCTATTTGGGGGGCACTCCCTGGTGGTCCAGTGTGGGGATCCGAGGGGGGGCTGCACTGATAAACAATCAGCGCAAACCCCCCCCCCTGTCAGGAGAGCCGCCGAACAGCTCTCCTCTACTCGCATCTGTCAGACACGAGTGAGGAAGAGCCGGTCAACGGCTCTTCCTGTTTACATCGTGATCAGTCGTGATTGGACACGGCTGATCACGTGGTAATGAGCCTCCGCCGGAGGCTCTTTACCGAGATCGGAGATGCAGGTTGTCAGACTGACACCCCGCATCACCGATCGCCGTGCTGCCCGCCCCCATGAAATCCTTTAGGACGTCAATAGACGTCCAGTCAGGATTTCACAACCACTTCCCAGACGTCAATTGACCATTGACCGGGCGGGAAGTGGTTAATAACTCTAGTGTGTTTTTTTTTTTTTTTTTTGGTCGACTGAAAAAGATCAGCTCAATGAATTTTTATTTATTTTTTAAACCCAAAAATGTAATGTGCTCTTGGTCGATTTTTACAATTTCTTCCAAAGTAACTTCTTTTGTTGAGAAAGAAATCCCCTCTGGGTAATCTGGTACAATTTCATCGTTTTTACCTAACTTTGTTGCAGATTCCTACCCTTTGTTAGTCTGAAGAAATAACTGTTTGCCTGTGTCCATGTGGAAAGTGAATCTGTATGGGAGTGATCTTATAATTCTCAATCAGCTGCTGCACCTGCAGGGCTCTAATGAGGAAAGTGTCAGGGTCTGCATCCCTTTAGACCCGATTTCCCTTTGTGAGTGTCTCACCAAAAATTATATTTTTGTTTCAGGGGATGTCTATCTTAGTGCAGACTAGTGGGACAAATAGTTAGCCAATCACGCAAGCAGGGAATGATGCCGCGTACACACGATCATTTTTCAGCATGAAAAAAAAACTTTGTTTTTCAGCATGTCTAAAAAACAAAGTTTTCCCAACTTTATCATTAAAACAATGTTGCCTACACACCATCGTTTTAAAAAAATGATCTAGTAAAGCGCGGTGACGTACAACGGCACTATAAAGGGGAAGTTCTATTCGCCTTTGGGCTGCTTTAACTGATTCTGTGTTAGTAAAAGACGATTCGCGCTTTTTTGTCTGTTACAGTGTGATGAATGTGCTTACTCCATTATGAACGGTAGTTTTACCAGAACGAGCGCTCCCATCTCATAACTTGCTTCTGAGCATGCGCAGGTTTTTTTTGGCGTTTTAGCCCACACACGATCATTTTTTTTCAACCCGAAAAACGGCATCTTTTAAAACGACGTTAAAAAATGCAGCATGTTCGAATTTTTTTTTGTCATTTTTCAGAACCTGAAAAATGATGTGAAGCCCACACACGAAACAACGTTTTTTTCATGCCGAAAAATGATCGTGTGTACGCGGCATTACATTTATGGAGGGCGTTGTACAGAACACCTCCAAGTAGCCATATTGTGTGATTTTTGCAGAAAATTACAGAGCTGCAGATTGAAAAGGGAAAGGTAATTTTTTAATCACATTTATTTACAATATGATTCAATTGGTTTGTATCCACCCTGGCTGTGTCCAATCACAGCTGATTACATGTAAACAAGGAAATGCCGAGTTATCAGCTTTCCTCTCCTCACACTGACAGTGTGTGAGGAGATGAGAGCCAATCGGCAGCATTTTCCCACAGGGGAGATCTGCACAGATAACCAGGGCACTGATCAACAGTGCACGTCAGTGCTGTCTCGTCCGTGCACGTCAGTGCATTTTTTTCAAATGTCAAACATGTCATACTTACCTCCACTGTGCAGCTTGTTTTGCACAGAGTGGCCCCGATCCTTTTCTTCTGGGGTCCCCCGGCAGCTCTCGCAGCACCTCCTCGCATTAGATAATCCCCTAGAACAGGGGTGGCAAACACAAGGCCCGCGGGCCGAATCCGGCCCGCCAGACCTTGCCATGTGGCCCGCGCAACGGGCCGTCCGTTGCCACTAGTGGTGCAACGGATCGTTACCCATCCGTGATCCGCGGAGCGCACCGATGCCTCGGCCTTAGGAAAGGCTTCGGCCTAGCTCCGGAGCGGTCGGCCATCTTGGTACACCCAGCGGCGGCAGCTGCTGCCTAGGAGCGCGCTGACGTCATCACCCCTCCCTCATCTGCTCGTGGATCTTCTCGGCTATTCTGCAAGAGCGCGTAGTTCAAGTACAGTGAGTTTTGCTATTTTTAGTGGGGGCAATGTTGGACTGGCTGTTATTACAGTGATTACTAGTGGGGGCAATGTTGGACTGGCTATTATTAAGGTGATTACTAGTGGGGGGCAATGTTGAACTGGAACAGTGCGAGTGGGGGGCAATGGTGGATGTTACAGTGAGGTGGGGGCAATGGTGGACATTACAGTGATGAGTGGGGGCAATGGTGGATGTTACAGTGAGGTGGGGGCAATCCCATCCTACCCTACCCCATCCCGTCCCCATCCCATCCTACCCCACTCCATCTCACCCCACTCCACCCCACCCCATCTCATCCCATCCTACCCCACGCCATCCTATACCACCCCATCCCGTCCCTATCCCATCCTACGGCTCCCATCCACCCCCATCCCGACCCCACCCCATCCCAGGGTGGATGGGAGGATGGAAGGAGAGTGGAGGGTGCAGAGGTCAGATATTGCACACGGTCCATAGCATACTCCTGTATCCTGCATTTCGTACGCAGCAAACTCCTGAACCCTGCGCTCCATAAAACCAGTAATAAACAAATGCAGTGACAATTATTTATGATAATAAATAGTGGACACGTAGTCTTACAGATACAACCGGCCCTTTGAGGGCAACCATACTGCTAATGCGGCCCCCGATGAATTTGAGTTTTCCACCCCTGCCCTAGAAGAAACGTTCAGGGCGCGCTCCTGAGTCAAGCATTTGCATCCATAGACACAAATGCTGGACTCGGCCTCGCCCACCAGCGCCCGCGTGATTGGATTTGATTGACAGCAGCAGGAGCCAATGGCTGCGCCGCTATCAATCTTTCCAATCAAGAGCCGAATCCCTGTGGAATGTAGGGGCTCAGGTAAGTAAAACTGGGGGATCCGGTCACTGCCAGAAGTTTTTTCACCTTGATGCATTAGGGTGAAAAAACACAAGGATTTACAACCCCTTTAAAACAAATCTCCTGGATAAACAAATATTGTCCAAATACAAGTCATATGCATTTTTTCTTTAATCTTGGTGTGCTTTGTGTATTTCTTTCATATCTGTGAAGTAATCCAATGTCAAACTGTGTGTGTGTGTGTGTAGGAACTTCCTGTAATAAAGACCAGTCACTGCTGTGATTCTCTCCCTGTGCAGGGTGTCTGGTCTGATCTCCGCCCCCTCATGTAGTGGGTGGAGACTGCTGGGTCCCTCCCACAGCTCTACTTTCTGCACAGACTATGTACGGCACACCAATGATTTTATGTGTGTGTGTGTGATATACACATATACACATACACACTCCACATATTTGTGTCTGGATATCAGTACTGACCTCCACTACTTGGCAGTGCTCTTGCTGTCTGGAGGCTCACCTCTATCTCGTGTTCCCAGTTCTGGTGTCCTCATTGTTCTCGTATCACAACACATAAAGGTCAAATGCAAACTGCTAGTTAATCAGTAATAACACTGAAACAATATTTACCTTCTTTCCATGATTGATTTAAAAAAAAAAAAGCATGCTATGTAGTTTTTATAAATGGCAGTCAGGCACCAAATTTCTCCACTGAGAGTTCAGACTATAACGCAGGCCAACTTTCTAATTGAGACTTTTGGGGTACAAAATGAATAGTGCTATGATGTAATGGTCTCTGTTGTTGCCCTAGGTATGAACTCCAGCATGCCAGTTGAACAAAAGCCCCATGCAAACTGTACACAGATCTGTGTGATTAGACATCAGTGCTAAAAAATGATTAGGCATTGCTTTCATCAAATCTAGAATAAAACGGGCTGTTTTGCTGGTGCAGCTGCAAATTCTATGTATAGAGGCTGTTACACTGTAAGCACTTTGAGCTCTATTACAGACAATATACCTTGCAGCCCTTGGGGGCCTCTCCTCTGCAGACACTAATCTGTCCATATTGCCCTTTTGAAGCAGTAATCTCTTGTATCGTGCCCACAGTCTCTGACCATCTCTTGTATCGTGCCCACAGTCTCTGGCCATCTCTTGTATCGTGCCCACAGTCTCTGGCCATCTCTTGTATCGTGCCCACAGTCTCTGGCCATCTCTTGTATCGTGCCCACAGTCTCTGGCCATCCCTTGTATCGTGCCCACAGTCTCTGGCCATCCCTTGTATCGTGCCCACAGTCTCTGGCCATCCCTTGTATCGTGCCCACAGTCTCTGGCCATCCCTTGTATCGTGCCCACAGTCTCTGGCCATCCCTTGTATCGTGCCCACAGTCTCTGGCCATCCCTTGTATCGTGCCCACAGTCTCTGGCCATCTCTTGTATCGTGCCCACAGTCTCTGGCCATCTCTTGTATCGTGCCCACAGTCTCTGGCCATCTCTTGTATCGTGCCCACAGTCTCTGGCCATCTCTTGTATCGTGCCCACAGTCTCTGGCCATCACTTGTATCGTGCCCACAGTCTCTGGCCATCACTTGTATCGTGCCCACAGTCTCTGGCCATCACTTGTATCGTGCCCACAGTCTCTGGCCATCACTTGTATCGTGCCCACAGTCTCTGGCCATCACTTGTATCGTGCCCACAGTCTCTGGCCATCACTTGTATCGTGCCCACAGTCTCTGGCCATCACTTGTATCGTGCCCACAGTCTCTGGCCATCACTTGTATCGTGCCCACAGTCTCTGGCCATCACTTGTATCGTGCCCACAGTCTCTGGCCATTTCTTGTATCGTGCCCACAGTCTTTGACCATTTCTTGTATCGTGCCCACAGTCTCTGGCCATCTCTTGTATCGTGCCCACAGTCTGACCATCTCTTGTATCGTGCCCACAGTCTGACCATCTCTTGTATCGTGCCCACAGTCTCTGGCCATTTCTTGTATCGTGCCCACAGTCTTTGACCATTTCTTGTATCGTGCCCACAGTCTCTGGCCATCTCTTGTATCGTGCCCACAGTCTGACCATCTCTTGTATCGTGCCCACAGTCTGACCATCTCTTGTATCGTGCCCACAGTCTGACCATCTCTTGTATCGTGCCCACAGTCTGACCGTCTCTTGCATCGTGCCCACAGTCTCTGGCCGTCTCTTGCATCGTGCCCACAGTCTCTGGCCGTCTCTTGCATCGTGCCCACAGTCTCTGGCCGTCTCTTGCATCGTGCCCACAGTCTCTGGCCGTCTCTTGCATCGTGCCCACAGTCTCTGGCCGTCTCTTGCATCGTGCCCACAGTCTCTGGCCATCTCTTGCATCGTGCCCACAGTCTCTGGCCATCTCTTGTATCGTGCCCACAGTCTCTGGCCATCTCTTGTATCGTGCCCACAGTCTCTGGCCATCTCTTGTATCGTGCCCACAGTCTCTGGCCATCTCTTGCATCGTGCCCACAGTCTCTGGCCGTCTCTTGCATCGTGCCCACAGTCTCTGAAGAGCCTTCCCGTTTTTTTTTTTTTTTTTTAAAGTGGTAGTTAACCAGTTAAGCCCCGGACCAATATGCAGCCTAAAGACCCAAGGTGTTTTTTACGTCCTTTTTCCCCCCACAAATAGAGCTTTCTTTTGGTGGTATTTGATCACATCTGCGGTTTTTAGTTTTTGCGCTATAAACAAAAATAGAGCGACAATTTTGAAAAAAATGCAATATTTTTTACTTTTTGCTGTAATAAATATCCCCCAAAAACATATATAAAATTTTTTTTTTTCCTCAGTTTAGGCCGATACGTATTCTTCTACCTATTTTTAGTAAAAAAAATCGCAATAAGCGTTTATCGATTGGTTTGCGCAAAATTTATAGTGTTTACAAAATAGGGGATAGTTTTATTGCATTTTTATTAATTTTTTTTTTTTTACTACTAATGACGGCGATCAGCAATTTTTTTCGTGACTGCGACATTATGGCGGACACTTCGGACAATTTTGACACATTTTTGGGACCATTGTCATTTTCACAGCAAAAAATGCATTTAAATTGCATTGTTTATTGTGAAAATGACAGTTGCAGTTTGGGAGTTAACCACAGGTGGCGCTGTAGGAGTTAGGGTGCACCTAGTATGTGTTTACAACTGTAGGGGGGTGTGGCTGTAGGAATGACGTCATCGATCGTGTCTTCCCTATAAAGGGAATGACGTGATCGATGCGCCGCCATAGTGAAGGACGGGGAAGCCGTGTTTACATACGGCTCTCCCCGTTCTTCAGCTCCGGGGAGCGATCGCGACGGAGCGGCTATAAACAAATAGCCGCGCCGTGGTCCCGGATCGCTCCCCGAGCGGACCCGACCTCCGCATGTAGCGGGGGGGTCCCGATCGGACCCCCCACCCGCTAATAGGCGAGGACGTACGTGTACGCCCATGTGCCTGTACGTGCCATATTGTGGACGTATATGTACATGCGGGGGTCGGGAACTGGTTAAAGTGGTAGTAAAGTTATTTATTTTTACATTTACCTACAGGTAAGCCTATAATAAGGCTTACGTGTAGGTAAAAAAAATCTCCTAAAGTGGATGTAAACCCACTCTCATGCTCTCTAAACTACTGCCATAATGCTGATCTATAAAGATATACATGCCTCCTGCATGTATCCTTACCTGTCAAATGTCTCCCCTCTGTCTGTTATAAGAACTGAAAACTGCAGATTCTGTGGGTGGATCTGTTGTCTGGAGCTCAGTGGGTGGAGTTGTGATGTCAGTAGACTCCCTGCCCACCTCTACACTCCCCTTGTCAACATGCATTTTCTCCTGTGTATTCCTTACACTAAATTCTGCTATGATCACTAACATCCAGTCAAAACCCCGAAAAGTAAGCACATGACTTCAGAAAAGAAGTGGGGGTGGGAATTAAAAAATAATGCCCGTCTCCAGGCTAGTGCATGAGATATGTAAATAACCTGTCACTCACATCAAGGGGGCGGAACGGACTAAGGTTTTTCTTTTGTAAGTCCATTTTATTTCACTGAACAATAAAAGAGGATTGCTCAGAGCTGGATCAACTCTGTGTGGCAAGACTGGGCACAGATAATAGGAAATCTTATACTGTACATTGTGACATCAAAAAAAAATATTTTTCGGGTTTATATCCACTCGGCAGCTGCCAGACCTTGTCGGAAAATCTTAATCACAATTTATTGAGTTAAAAAGGATATGCACTTACAAACCATGTATAAAAATCCGGCTCATCTGTGTGCTGTAGTCGCGGTGCGGTTCCGGTCTCCGGTGCATCCAGGCTCACGGGTAGGCAGGAGAGTGTAGAAATTCATCCTGTTGTGATCAGGAAGCCAGCCAGAATCAGCATGGAACACAGACGATGACGTCACAGGAAGCGGAACCAGAGAGAGCACCGGGGGAAGGACAGTATGAGGCAAACCACTGAGAATCTAGGCTACGCGCTCGGAGCCTTCTGCTCCTTCTAAAGGCCTAACACAGTACTGCAGCTATTGTGCTGTTTATGTGCTGTGATTGTCACGACTTAGTATGTTTGTAAGTGCATTTCCTTTTAAACTCAATAAATTGTGATTAACATATTGCACTTAGGTAGCGCTTCCTGTTTTGTTCCCCTTACAGAGCCGTCTTTCTTTGTGGACAGCTGCCGCCTACCATCCTCCTATCCCTCTCCTCCCCCCCCCCTTAAAGGATTGGTTATTACCACATATTAGAATATGGACTAAAGAACTGTGACTGTTTTTTAGATCTATCCTCTGTCCATATTCATTTACATTTTTTATGCACTAGTCGTTTGCTCTGACAGTTTACCTTATTGTTTAGGACCTTGCCGGAAAGATGTCTCCCGCGCGCATGTAAAGTAGTGAATGTACAGCTTATATAACCGTGTCAATTTTCTGTCCCCTCAAAATCGCTCAACACACCGCAAATAATGTCTTAACTGCTGGCAACAAAAGTGAGTACACCTTTAAGTAAAAATGTCCAAATTGGGCCCTAAGTGTCAATATTTTGTGTGGCCACCATTATTTTCCAGCACTGCCTTAACTCTCTTGGGCAGGGAGTTCACCAGAGCATCACAGGTTGCCACTGGAGACCTCTTCCATCACCATCACCTTTAATTTCAGCTTCTTGAGCAAGGCAGTGGTCATCTTGGAGGTGTGTTTGGGGTCGTTATCATGTTGGAATACTGCCCTGCGGCCCAGTCTCTAAAGGTAGGGGATCATGCTCCGCTTCAGTATGTCAGAGTACATGTTGGCATTCATGGTTCCCCCAATGAACTGTAGCTCCCCAGTGCCGGCAGCACTCATGCAGCCCCAGACCATGACACTCCCACCACCATACTTGACTGTAGGCAAGACACTCTTGTCTTTGTACTCCTCACCTGGTTGCCGCCACACACGCTTGACACCATCTGAACCAAATAAGTTTATCTTGGTCTCATCAGACCACAGGACATGGTTCCAGTACGCCATGTCCTTAGTCTGCTTGTCTTCAGCATCATCTTTAGAAGAGGCTTCCTTCATTCAGACCAATTTGATGCTGTGTGCGGCGTATGGTCTGAGCACTGAGAGGCTGACCCCCACCCCTTCAACCTCTCGGGCAATGTTGGCAGCACTCGTACGTCTATTTTCCAAAGACAACCTCTGGATATGATGCTGAGCACGTGCACTCAACTTCTTTATTTGACCATGGCGAGGCCTGTTCTGAGTGGAACCTGACCTGTTAAGCCACTGTATGGTCTTGGCCACCGTGCTGCAGCTCAGTTTCAGGGTCTTGCCAATCTTTATGTAGAGTAGCAATGTAGATCAGGGGTCTTAAACTGGTGGCCCTCAAGCTGTTGCCAAACTACAAGTCACATCATGCCTGTGGGAGTCATGCTTGTAACTGTCAGCCTTGCAATGCCTCATGGAACTTGTAGTTTCACAACAGCTGGAGGGCCCCCAGTTTGAGACCCCTGGTTTAGATCAAAGCATATTCATGTGTTAGAATGACCCGGTCAAAGTCCAGACCTAAATCCAATTGAGAGTCTGTGGCAAGACTTGAAAATTGCTGTTCAGACGCTCTCCATCCAATCTGACAGAGCTTGAGCTATTTTGCAAAGCAGAATGGGCTAAAATTCCACGCTCTAGATGTGCAAAGCTGGTAGAGACATCCCCAAAAAGACTTTCAGCTGTAATTGCAGCAAAAGGGGGTTCTACAAAGTATTGACTCAGGGGGGCTAAATACAAATGCACGCCACACTTATCACATATTTATTTGTAAAAAATATTAAAAACCATTTATCATTTTCCTTCCACTTCACAATTATGTGCCACTTTGTGTTGGTCTATCACGTAAAGTGCCAAAAAAAGAAATTTACGTTTTTGGTTGTAACATGACAACATGTGAAAAATTTCAAGGGGTATGAATACTTTTTCAAGGCACTGTAAACTGCTAAATACCTTTTTTCTCATCGGCAGTATATAGCAGTCTTGTGACTTCTATCATTGTCTGGCTGAGCACTGGTTAAAGCTTGTAGGAGGAGTTTTCATTCTCCGCTGACCCTCTGTCTGTAGAGAGCTGATCACATGCACCAACCCAAAAAAAAAAAACACTCTAGCAATACACACCAAACTGAGCATGTGCTGAGTGTACTATTAGGACACAGGTGTCAAACGCAAGGTCTGCGGGCCGAATCTGGCCCTCCAGGCCATTTCATGTGGCCCTCGCACCTCTCCTGCAGCTGCAGAGAGCTCCAGCCCTCCTCTGGTTCTACTCCAGACCCTTACTTTCTGCTTTCAAGCAATGCATCCAGCTTATTCCCAGCAGCAGCATAAGGAATGGGGGTGCACTGTGATGTAGAGGGGGGGGGGGACTCAACTTCTGATGGTGGGGTGGCTCTTGACATCTAATGTAAGGGGAGGGGATGCGCTGGACATCTAATCTTACAGATACATACAACCGGCCCTTCTGAGGGCAATCATAATGCTGATGCGGCCCACGATGAAATTGAGTTTGACACCCTTGTATTAGGAGATGGATTTGGTACAGTGGTAGAAAGGGAGGACCAGAGAAGACAGGATCAAACAACCTTTTTACACAATGTGCAGTGAGGCTCCGCAGTTGTATAACCCCCATGCTTTACTGCGTATACAGACTAATTTTACTGTTGTGGGTTTAGTAACACTTTAAGACCCACAATATCAAGAAAGTTTACCAGAACTGCTGTAGACGGGGGGCTAGATTCAGGTAGCCCTGCGTAATATTGTGCGGGCGTAACGTATCTCCGATAATTCTCGAAATTCCGCCGCAAATCGTCAATGCTTTAGACATGAACGTAACTTACGTACAGCCTTATTCGCGAACGACTTACGCAAACGACGTAAAAATTTCAAAATTCGACAGGGGAACAACGTCCATACTTAACATTGCATACACCTCATAAGAGCAGGAGCAACCTTACGCCGAAAAAGCCTAACGTAAACGACGTAACAAAATAGCGCCGGGCGTACGTACGTTTGTGAATCGGCGTATCTACCCAATTGGCATATTCCTCGCGTAAATCGACGGAAGCGCCACCTAGCGGCCAGCGTAAATATGCAGCCTAAGATACGACGGTGTAAGACACTTACGCCAGTCGAATCTTAGGGAAATCTATGCGTAACTGATACGCCGTCGTATCTCTTACCTGAATCCGGCCCACTATGTAGGGGGCTGCCATTAGCTTCAAATCCATAACCTGGTAAGAGATGGACTGGATAGTTCAATGTTCTTTGTAGGACATTGCCAAATGTCCTGGCACAGTGTAACCCTAACATGTATAGATAGACATATAGTTCAGAAGAGTGGGTTCAGAACTGGAAACTCCTTTTAAATTAAAGTGGAGGTCCGGTAAAAAAAATTTTTTTAAAGTCAGCAGCTACTAACACTGTAGCTGCTGACTTTTAATAAGGACACTTACCTGTCCTAGTCACCAGCGATGTCGGCCTTCGCCGAGGCCGATCCTCGATCCTGGCAGCTCCAGGCGCCGCCATCCACAGTAAGGGAAACGGGCAGTGAAGCCGTGCGGCTTCACTGCCCGTTTCCTACTGTGCATGCGCGATCAGTGCGGAGCTTTGTGAATGGGCCGGCTGCTTTCTGGGACACACACAGTTCCCAGAATGCAGCGCGCCCCATTCACAAGAAGAAACCGAGTGTAGGAGGAGGAAGAGAATCCACAGAGGAAGATGAAGAGGCAGATTCGGGACTTCCACATAGCAACAGCTATTTCGGGTAAGTAAAACTTTATTTATTTTTTTGATTTTTGGAGTAAAACATTTTTTTTCAGGGTGGAACTCCACTTTAAAGCCATTGTTTAGTTTTTGCTCTTTCCCAATAGAGGAGGTAGCTTTAAACAAACCTTTTATGAAATAATTGAATCCTTTCAGTGGGGTTGTCTGTATATATTTTTCCCAACAACCTTTATGGTATGAGATCATTTCAGTGCTGCGGCATGAAGCTGGTATTTGCTCAATGTGGGAAATGTGTGGTTTGCTTTGATTAATGCTTTATTTTCTGGCTTCTAGCCTTATTTTATTTTTACTGCACAATTCAACTTCTGCTCAGCCTAATGAGAGATCCCTGTGAATGAGTTTGAAGAGGTGACATTGAACTCTTTGCAGTGGTTGCCAGGAACATGACTGTATTATGTTACAACTTGTCCTGGTGTTCCGACAAGGAGGACATTTCGATAGATATATACCGTTTTATGTGCTTGGCACCAGTACATTGGTAAGAAAGCTAGGATGTTAATACAATTTTTAGAATATGTATTTATTCTTTATTTAACCACTTAAAGGCCGCCTCCTACACATATACGTGGGCAGAATGGCACGGACAGGCATATCAACGTATATGTACGTCCCCTTTAAATGCCTGTCCGTGTGGTCGCGCGCACACGCGCCGCCGGCGCAGCGTTTGCGCCTCTGCCGCCATCCCCGTGAGTCGGACCGTTGGTCCCCCGAACTCGATCATCGCGGTGATACCTGTGATTAGAGGTCGACCGATATATCTATCGGCCGATATTTGGCCGTTTTTAAGATATCGGCATCGGCCGATTATTGTGAAAATTAGGCCGATTTTCGGGTGCTAAACTCTGCTGACCAGTGCCCCGCTCCACCTACAGCTACAGCAGCACGAGAAATCATTCACCCGCGCCGCTGATAGCCTGCGCCGGCCCCTATAGGAGAAGAGAAACAAGTTTCAGTAGAGCCGCCCAGCCCCGCCCCCCGACTTTGGCGGGCTATAGCAGAGGAAGAAAGCATCAGCAAGTATGTCACAAGCCCGAGCCGCTTACTGCCTGTGACTAGTAACTCCCCCCTCCTCAGCAGGTGATCGTGGCCAGCACTACCTCCTCTTCCTTCCTGCATGGATGGGTGGAGGGTAAGTAAAAAAAGTAATGTGTTAGCAGAAACTCGTCCACTGTGTTCTTCAAGGAGAACTGGCACAAACAGCTTCTGTCTGCAACATTTTTCTTTGAGGCACCCAAAAACCTCCCCCCCTCTGCTTATCTCCAGAAAAATCAGGGGAGATGTTTAGTTGAGAAGAGGAGAATTTAGGAAAAGCTGATTTCAGCACAGTGAAGGCAGAGTACTCGTAATGTAATGGGCTCACTGGAAGGATCAACAGATATTTTTTCTGTCCTTGTAGATTTTTTTACATTGAAAAAACATAATGAAATGTGCATGTATTGCAGAAATGTACAACATATATGGTTTCTTCTTTGCCCAGACATCGCTTTAGTGCAATACCTTGGTGCCTGCCACACTTTTACCTGAAATTGTCTTTATACTGAATTGCCAACTGTGCCCTGTAGACTTTAATCTGCTTTGATGGGACACCTGGCTAAGACTGACAAGCTGGCATTGAGTTGCATTGTGAAAATGGATGAGTATGACTCTGGGTGGATATGAGCCTCTTCACAATGCAACTCCTCATCCATTTTCACAATGCAACTCAATCATCTTCATGCCCCGCCACAATGCATCCCCCACCCATGGCCAGCTCTATCCACCCCCCCCCTCCACAACACATCCCCCACCCACGGCCAGCACCATCCATCCATCCCACACTCAGCACCATCCATCCATCCATCCATACCCCTCCACAACGCATCCCCCACCCACGGCCAGCACCATCCATCCATCCATCCCAAACTCAGCACCATCCATCCCCCTCCACAATGCATCCCCCACCCATGGCCAGCTCTATCCATCCCCCCTCCAACGCATCCCCCACCCACGCCCAGCACCATCCATCCATCCCCCTCCACAACGCATCCCCCACCCACGCCCAGCACCATCCATCCATCCCCCTCCACAACGCATCCCCCACCCACGGCCAGCACCATCCATCCATCCCACACTCGGCACCATCCATCCCCCTCCACAATGCATCCCCCACCCATGGCCAGCTCTATCCATCCATCCCCCCCTCCACAACGCATCCCCCACCCACAGCCAGCACCATCCATCCCACACTCGGCACCATCCATCCCCCTCCACAATGCATCCCCCACCCATGGCCAGCTCCATCCATCCCCCCTCCAACGCATCCCCCACCCACGCCCAGCACCATCCATCCACCTCTCCACAATGCATCCCAATCCAAAAATCGGCCCAAAATATCGGCCGCAAAAATCGGCATCACATATCGGCCATCAGTCGCCCCGATTTCTAAATATCGGCATCGGCATCGGCCAGAGAAAAACCCATATCGGTCTACCTCTACCTGTGATCGTCTCACGGAGTTATAGAGTGTGGAGATGCTTGTGTAAGCATCTCCCCTCTCTGACTAGTGACAATGACACTGATCTCGGCTCCGTGTACTCGATGTGACCCCGCCATAATGTCGCAGTCACGGAAAAAAATCGCTGATCGCCGCCATTACTAGTTAAAAAATTATAAAAATACCATTTAACTATCCCCTATTTTGTAAACGCTATAACTTTTGTGCAAACCAGTCGATAAACGCTTATTGCGATTTATTTTTTATTTTGCACGACCACGCAATTGTCAGTTAAAGCGACGCAGTGCCAAATCGCAAAAAGTGGCCCCGGTCCTTTAGCTGCAAAATGGTCCGGGACTTAAAGCGGTTCTCCACCCTAAAGTGGAGTCCCGCTGATCGGAACCCTCCCCCTCCGGTGTCACATTTGACACCTTTCAGGGGGGAGGGGGGTGCAGATACCTGTCTAAAGACAGGTATTTGCACCCACTTCCGGCCTGACATTCACGGGCAAAAGACGGGCATTGCGTCACATCCCGTCGCCCCCCCCCGTTGTGTGCTGGGAACACTCTGCTCCCAGCACACAGTGGGAGCCAATCGGCGGGCGCAGCGCGACTCGTGCATGCGCCGTAGGGAACCGGGCAGTGAAGCCAGAGAGCTTCACTTCCTGGTCCCCTCAGCGTGGATGGAGGGGGGAGAAGCAGGGTGACGAGCGATCACTCGTCCTCTGCTGCGGACGCCGCTGGACTCCAGGACAGGCAAGTGTCCTAATATTAAAAGTCAGCAGCTGCAGTATTTGTAGCTGCTGGCTTTTAATATTTTTTTTTTTGGCCGGAACATCCGCTATAAGTGGTTAAGAAGAGTGGGGAAACAAATGTGTGACAATGGGGGGGTTGCGGACAATGAGGAATGAAGAGAGAAAGGGATAAATGGACATAAGAACAGGGTCTCCGTCAGCCTCAGGTCCATCTCTAGTGTATTACTACTTATGGGAAATTATGGGGTAGTGCAGGGTTTGTCAACCAGGGTTCCTCGAGCGGTTTCTAGGTGTTCCTTGAGCAATTTCAACCTCTCGGGTAAGGTTCCCACAGACACCATTGATCTTTTTATCAATCTGTGAGCCCTGGTTCACATTGCAGCGATTTTGGCGCACATGCCATTGCTAGCAACAGCACCGCCCGAATCGGTGCGACCCCGCATTTGCGGCACCGCACCGATTCCCAAAAGTCGTTTTTGCTCTGCTTTTGGTGACATCAGGGTGCAATTTCAATGTCTCTAAAATCGCCCCCGAAGTCGGAATTTAGTCATTTTTAGCAGGGCTTACCTGAGACCAGAAAGTTATTTTACCGGTTCCCCTGTGTTAAAAAGGTTGAGAAAGTCTGGGGTAGAGTAACTATATGTTTTTTTCACTTTTGGTTTGTGGCGTCTTTAACCACTTGCCGCCCACCGGCCGTCAAATGACACCTTCCCGGCCCACTAGGGGGCGTGCGTGCCGCGTCTCTGGGGCCCCATTCGCGTCTCTGGGGACCTGATGTCCGCCGGGCACCCGCGATTGCCCAGTAACAGAGCAGGACCATGGATCTGTGTGTGTGTAAACACCAATCCACATCCTGTCAGAGGAGAGGCGACCGATGGGTGTGTTCCTTGTACAGAGGAACACCGATCCGTCTCCTTGCGAGTCACCTCCCCCTACAGTTAGAATCACTCCCTAAGAAACACATTTAACCCCTTCCCTGCCAGTCACATTTATACAGTAATCGGTGCATTTTTATAGCACGGATCTCTGTATAAATGTGAATGGTCCCAGAAGTGTCCGATATGCCTGCCACAATATGGGAGTCACGATAAAAATCGCGCATTGCCGCCATTACTAGTAAGAAAAAAAAATAATAATAAAAATGCTATAAAACTATCCCGCTATAACTTTTGCGCAAACCAATCAATATACGCTTATTGGGATTTTTTTTATTTTTTTTTTATCAAAAATATGTAGAAGAATACATATCTGCCTAATATGCGGAAAAAAACCTGCTTTAAAAAAATAAATACAAAATTGAGATATTTATTATAGCAAAAAGTAAATATTGTGTTTTTTATTTTTATTTTCAAACTTGTCCCTCTTCTTTTGTTTATTGTTTAAGAAATAAAAACCGCAGAGGTGATCAAATACCATCAAAAGAAAGCTCTATTTGTGGGGGGAAAAAATTTATAAAAATCATTCATTTAAAGAGGGGGTTCACCCTGTAAATTTTTTTTTTTTTTCCTAGCATTAAATTAGTGAAGATTCCGACTCCTCGCGGGGAATGGGCGTTCCTATCCAGAGGGAAGATGATTGACGGCCGGCTCTGGCGCGTCACGCTTCTCCAGAAATAGCCGACTTGGCTCTTCACGGCGCCTGCGCATAGTCTGTGCGCAGGCGCTGTATAGCGTCGTGAAGAGCCGAGACCTACTCCGGCTATCTTCGGGGAGCGTGACGCGCCATAGCCGGCCGTCAATCATCTTGCCTCTGGATAGGAACGCTCATTCCCCGTGGGGAGTCGGAATCTTCACTATAGGATTAAACAGCGAGTACGGGGCTAACAAAAATAAATAAAGGCATACTGTAGCTCGCGCTACTATGCTTAATTTAATGCTAGAATGTTGGTAATGAGGGTGAACCACCGCTTTAAGTACTGTGTTGCATGACCGTGCAATTGTCATTCAAAGTGTGACAGCGCTGGAAATTGGCTTGGGCAGGAAGGGGGGGTGAAAGTGCCCTGTATTGAGGTGGTTAAAGAAGACCTGTGTGTGTGTGTGTGTGTGTGTGTGTGTGTGTGTGTGTGTGTGTGTGTGTGTGTGTGTGTGTATATATATATATATATATATATATAAATTATTGCTGCCTATCGTTTTTTTCATCAGTGCAAAGTTACCGTTCAGAAGTTCACTCCCTATGATTTGGGAGGCTTTGTTATGTTGGAAATACTGAGTGACTCCTTGACTGCTTTAGGGAATTCAAAAAACAAACAAGCAAATCAGTAGATGGTGTAACTTCCATCATCATTTAGTACCATCTCTTATGTCTCATGCATCTTGTCGTCTTTAGGTAGGTGTTTAGGCCAAAATAGTCTATAATCTGCTCTGTGGAGATTCTCCATTTACTGGATCTCACAAACTTTGGTGTTCCACTGTGTCTTGGAGGGTTCGGAAAAGGGAATTTTATTCCCCTCCATGTATTTTTTTTTTAATCCCCCTTTACTCCATAAACCTCCTCGCACATCTAGAGTGATCTGCCAATCTGCTGCTGCACACCAATAGTAGTCTTGGAGCCAGTAATGTGTGCATGGATCTGGCATTCCAGGGAGAGCTGACCATTTGCCATAAGAAATAGGAGCGTGCATGCTGCTTATAACTTGGCAGCCAAACTGTCTGGTGAGTGTTTGATTTACTCACTGGGTGGAGAAGTTTTGCACAACAGTCTTGTTGTCACTGGAAGCACTTTTGGTGTAATTGACGATTAGTGTTTATTCATTGGTAACGCTGTTTGGTGCTATTGAAGAGAAACATTTATTGCTCTAATGTTTTTGGGCACTTTCTTCTGTGAACTTGTATATTAATTTCACTTTTAATTTAAATTTGCACTTTGATTACTGTACTTATTGGTGTATAACACTCACTTTTTTACCCTGAAAATAGAGGGTAAACTGTGCCTGCGTGTTATACGCAGGGGGCTGTGGAAAGAGTTTTACCTGAAACTTCCCTCTTAAAGTTAGGGTGCGTGTTATACGCGATAAATACGGTAATTATATTTTTCATTTAAGCGCTGCAATCATTATGTTGCACGAATTGGGTGTTTATGTATTACACTTATATTACTAGCAGCTACAATATTGTTTTACACATAGCGCTGGCTGTTTTTTTTCTCTTTACAATCCAGTAACGCCACCTTCCTCTCCTTCGTCGTTGCAAGCCGGCTGTCTTTCAGGTTCTTGCCGCAAACCCCATGTTGATGTGTGCTGGATGTATACTCGTGCAGTGCTGCCTGGTGGAGGGGAGGCAAGGGACGTGCTGGACTCAGAATTGCAGAAAACAAAAACTGAGAACGAACAAGTGAACAAAAGTTGAATTTCTTCAGATTGTGCCAGGGGATAAGATTTCAGTGACGTTTTGCCGGAAAGGTCCACTTTAACTAAAAACATTACAGTATTTGTTTTGTTTTTAATATCATTGGGTAAAAAATCCGGTATGATTTATGAAAACGGGTAGAGGTGGAGGAATCATCCACAGTGACTGCTTCTTTCTTTAGCCAGCCATACACGGTTCGAATCTTGGCCGGTTTGGCATTCGAACCATGTATGGGCAGGCTGATTGTACTTAAGTTGATCGAGCGATTAAGTTGGGTACAACCAGCATGTCAGATTTTTCATGTGATGAATTGCTGGCATCTTTAGCCACTAGCAATAATCACTGTGTTCTCCTCCTGGCCGGAACGGCTCCTTGCAAGCCCCCTCTACCTGCTGGGAGAACACAATACGGTCGGTCAGCCGGAGAGATTCCCCCATCAACACAGAGACTGTGTAGATGGGGGAATCGATTTTCTTTCCTGCAAGAAAAATCGCTCCATCTATGGCTGGCTTTAGGCCCCCCCATGGATATCAGGCTAGTGATTTATGGGTTTTTGTTTTTTAACTTTTTTTTCCCTCCTGTTTTTTTTTCCAGATCTTTCCCTATTCAGGTTTATCGGCGCTGAACTCACACGCGGTTACTTCCTGGAACATAATGAAGCAAAATACAAGGAAAGAAGAGAGCGGGTGTACACCTGCCTGAGAATACCCAGAGAGCTTGAGAAGGTCAGTAGTGGCTGGATTCGGTCCCTTCTGCTGTTGCTTCATGCTACATACTATTTGTTTCATGCTACTGTGTCTTGTGCTCTTATTTATGCTAATATTCGTCCTGTTCACATCGCATAGGATGCATTAAGGTGAAAAAACTCAAACCTTTACAACCCCCTTTAAATTTCATAATCCCGAGGGTCCCGTCCAATAATTAATCTTCACATCCAAATTGAAGAAATATGGAGCAATTCCGTCTCCAAAGAAATAAAACTCTCATAATATCCTCCAGTGTTTTTAAAAACCACCACGGTCACTAGATTACTCGGCAGAAATTATGACTGATGTTGAATCTGCAAGTGTGCGCGTCCGTGTGGGCGCACACACACAAACTGCCATTTCTCTACAATGGAAGTGTGATCTGAGCGGCTGTACAGCCATTGTTGTCCGCCAACCTGTTGCATCGGATGCACTGTGAAGAGTGGGAAGAACTTCCATTTCCTCCCCTCTGTGACATCAGAAGTTTGAAGCGATGAGGACTTTGTCACTTCCGGCTTCAATTTGTTTGTTTACAAGCCTCTACCGCCTTGTAAAGTAGCCTATGAATGAGTAACTTGTATAGCGATACAAACACAAACTAAATCGCCTAAGGCTGATCTAGGCTTGATCGACTGCTTTGAAGGGCAGAGGAGAGATCTGGGGTCCGACTCCTGGATTTCTCCATAAAGAGGGCCTGTTATGACCCATGCCATCACAAGGGATGTTGTTCAATGAACATTTCAAGAAAAAAAAAAAACAGTGTAAAAAATACAATAAAAAAAGAAAGCTCCCTATCCCTCTGTGCGCACGCAAATGAGAATGCGTATATAGGTACTGCATGGATATGTAAATGGCAATAGCTCCACATATGTAAGGTACACTGAAAACCTCAACCTAGCACCAGACTTCTGTGTAACTCTAAAGTGGTAAGTTGTAAAGGCTTTTAAAGTGTTTCCTATGGATAATGTACTGTATCATATTTCTCACTATTCCACGGGTGTGCGCAAATTGGAAACGTGATATGTTGGGTATCTATTTACTAGGCATGATATAGTGTTTTTTTTTTGTTTTTTTTACGAAAGGCAAATCCACTTTGCACTACATGTGCACTTGGAAGTGCAGTCGCTGTAGAATAGCTGGGGAATAGCTGAAATGAGGGGAAGCTCTGCTGATTTTTATATTCCAATCATGTGCAAGCTAAAATGTTGTTTATTTTCCTTGCATGTCCCCCTCAGATCTACAGTGACTGCACTTCAATGCAGTCTCAACAGTGCCTCCTCATCAGTGCTGCCTTATCTCTGCCAATCAGTGCAGCTTAATCAGCGCTCATTGTCAACATTTTATGACAAACTATGAAAAAAATATATATATTATATATATTTTTTCAAAATTCTCCATCTTTTATTTCAGTAGTGGTGATTAAAGGGGTGTTCCAGTCATTTTTTATGTTTATTAAAAGTCAGCAGCTACAAAAAGTGTAGCTGCTGGCTTTTAATAAACATACACTCACCTGCTCCACGTTCCAGCGATGCGCCGGCCGGGGCTCTGCTCCTTTCCCCCCCCTTCCGGCCGGCGTCTTCATTCCAAGTGTGGGCACCTGGCCATGACAGCTTTCGGCTTCACGGCGGGGCACCCACTGCGCATGCGCGAGTGGCACTGCGCCATCCAATTGGACAGGCGATTGCCTGGGACCTGTCACGTGTTCCCAGCGATCGCGTACAGGGAGGGGCTGCAGAAAGGCGATTAGACTAATCGCCTTAGCAGCCCCTCGGCGGAAGGAGGAAGTGGGACAGGAAGTCCCACTCCTCCTGAAGCCCCCACTCCCCCCCCCCCCCAAAAAAAAAACATTACATGCCAAATGTGGCATGTAAGGGGGCGAGGAGTGGATTAAGTTGAAGTTCCACTTTTGGGTGGAACTCCGCTTTAAGTAAAAGAAAGCTAAAAATGTCATATGGATACAGTGTAGCATGACCACGCAATTGTCATTCAAAGTGTGACAGCACAGCTGAAAATTGGTCTGGGCAGGAGGGGGGGGGGGGTAAAAGTGCCCAGTAGGCAAGTGGTTAACACCTATGACTGCAAGACGTAGCTAGTAATTTTTTTTTCTTTTTTTTTCTTTGGCATTATTTATTTTTCTGACAGTCCATGTTCAGCAGTGTAGATGGAAATGGTTCTAGCAGAGTTCCTCTTTAATCCTTGTTCCTTCATTTACTGGGGAGATGGAGGTCTAAGGTCAGAATACCAGAGAATAGTTGGACTGGTTGAGTTCCTGTGACCGCCAAGACAGACAGACAGCTGAGCCGGGGAGATAAGTGCACAGGGATCTTCACTGACACATGCTACTAAGATTATCTTATTGCACCATATGGAGATAGAACTCTGATCAGCATATTCTTCAATCTCTTATATCCTGGCCTCTTTCCTGGTAGGACTTCAGTTTATTACAGGAAATACATAAAGAAAAAACATTTACCCCATGTGATCTTCTGATGGGCAGTATACTTTTATTCTGGCTTAGTTTCATAAATATTGTCCCTGGTATGGTGATTTATCCTTTAGACATGTATTACGTATTAGTGGGTCTGATGCTTAAAACAATTGTGCTTGATTTGTGTCAAACATATCCGTGTTTTTTTTTTTTTTATACTTATACTTTTTTTATACTTATAAACAGCTGTTTATACATACTTTAACGTGGTTTTCCACAGGATGAGTAAAAAAAAGCTTTGTGGGCACAAAATGACTACTATAATTTACTAGCTAATAGACATTTTACACGTGATTAATAATGCACTAAATCATAACAAATGTCAGGTGAACGCTGATATTTTTTTTTGTTTTACATGCATTTTTAATTGTTTTTTTCCTTTCTTATGTTACACCAAACGTAATGTAACTGTTCGATGTCACTACTTCTATTTAGGAATCACTAACAATATAACGGGGATCATGGGTTTTCTGACGGATTAGGGGAGTATAAACTTTGTGTTCACCCCTAGAAAAAACGTGCCGTTGACCCCATGTAGTGCAAGTACAGCCCCACTGCATGGGGGGGGGGGGGGGGGGACGAGATTTGCCCAGAGATGGGCTTTTATTGAAAAGTGCCCTTTGTGCTGGTGACTGCTGTGTTGCTTGAAATCTGCAGTCCTCTGCAACAGAGGTGCTCTGTGGGGTATTAATGGTTTCCACGGGCAGCACAGTGGTGTAGTGGTTAGCACTTTCACCTAGCAGCAAAAGGGTCGCTGGTTCAAATTTCGAGCATGACATCACCTGCCTGGAGTTTGCTCTCTCCCTGTGCGTGCGTGGGTTTCCCCTGGGTACTCCAGTTTCCTCCAACACTCGAAGGATGTGCTGGTAGGTTAATCGGATCCTGTCTTAATTGGCCCAAGCACGTCAGGACCCTTCGGGGTAAGACCTCTTAACTTAACTTAACTCAACTCACAATGAAAGTGCATTTTGAATGGAGGGGGGGACTTTTCTGTTAGTCCTCCATTTATTGTGCGAACCGATGGTATGGCTTTTATGGATCGACCACGGGGACGGGCATAGTCAACACTTTTGAAAAGTGCCTGTGACAGGTCCAACATATTTATCCCCACAGCATTGGAAGATTACAGCTGCAGGGGGTATGGGGGGGAAAAGAGGAGTGAACAGAGCAGCCACAAGCACAATGAATACTTCTCATTCATTGTGCTGATTTAACCACCTCAATACTGGGCCAATTCTGACATCTACATATAGATGTAAAAAAAAAAAAAATTTTCCCTAGGAAATTACTTGGAACCCCCAAACTTTATTTTTTTTCAAGCAGAGACCATAGAGAATTAAGTGGCAGTCATTGCAATATTTTGTGTCACATGGTTTTTGTGCAGCGGTCTTTTAAACACATTTTTTTTTGTAAATATACACTTTAATGAATAAAAAAAAAAAACATAACGTTAGCCCAATTTTTTCGTATAATGTGAAAGATGTTGCGCCGTGAGAATCGTGATCTTTATTCTAAGCAAAAAAATTGAGATTCTCATTTTAGTCCGAATTGTGCAGTTCTAGCCACTAGGATTGCTTTTTACATGAAAGCCAACTTCCGGCTGGAAAAAAATATATATAAGATGATGCCTAAACCTGCAGGCGTCTTTCCGGTATAACCACTCAGTCCAAATGTTACGCAGAGTAACAGATACCTAACATGTCACAAATCTTTTAAAAAAAAAATGTATTAGGTTTAAATCAGATTTTTATCAAATTAATTTTCATAAAATGCTTTTGGAGTAAACATCAATCTAAAGATAATTTTCTATTTAAGATACATTAATAATTTAGTTTATTCAGCATGAAATGGAGCTTAGTTATGTAGCATGAGGCTGTATATTCTGCAATATTTACATTTTGGTAAACTCATTCTGTGAATGCCAACTGAGATAACATGCACTGCATTGATGCATTCACACAATTTCACAGTAACCATGAGATAAATCAAAGTTCGGGAATATTCCTTTATCCCATTGTTTTGCAAATCTATGTGCACTACAAACTGTATAATTGAATCTGTTCTATTATCGCTATTTTACTAACCTGACGGCTTAATATTTTAAATAGGAAACCTTAATTTTGTTATTAATGTTATACTAAAGATACTCTAACTACCAGCAAGAATAAGTCCTTACACTTAAAGAGCACCTGTCATTTCAGATCCAACATGGCATTCACTCACCTGCTGCTGCCACGTCCCTCAGCTTGTTGTGTCACTGCCGTATCGCCAGCTGTCCCATTAAAGTGAATGGGACTGTTGGAGAGTCAACAGCGGGTCAGAGGAGGAGCCGCTGCGGGACAGATGACAGTTGCTCTTTAAAAATGATCATTGAACTTAAGCTTTACTAGTGATTTCAATCAAATCCACCTTGCGTGTCTTGCTTTAAAATTGCGCATGGTCACGGAATGACAACAAACTATGGTACCTTAAATTATCCATAGGTGACGCTTTAAACATTCGTAGGTTACCAGTTTAGATTTCCACAGGAGGTCTGGTACTAGAATTATTGCTTTCACTCTGACGTTCGCAGTGATACCTCACGTGTGTGGTGCGTTTACTGTTTACATATGCATGCGGGACCGATGTGTGCATTCGCCAGTGCGTGTGAGCACGGAGTGTCAGGAGTGCTTTAAAAAAATAAAATATAAAATATAAATATATATAACATATTATTATTATTATTATTATATATTTTTTTTTGTGTGTGTTTTTTAAAAAAATTGCTCACTTTTTATTTCTGTCAAAGGGAATGTAAACATCCCTTTTGACGTCAATAGAAATGACAGGTGCTCCTTTTTTTTTTTTTATGGAGCAATGGGGGGTCTATTAGACTCCCCATCTCTCCTTTGGGCTCCAATGCAGCCGATCGGGCACAGATCTGTCTGATCGGCTTCTTCACTGGTCGCGTTGTAGCCAGTAAACAAAGAGCCGTAACCAGACGTGACAAAACAATCACCGCTTGCCAGTACTGACATCAGACAGTGGGAGGAACAGCTTCAGCTCATCTCTCTGCAAGGACAGACATGCATGCCGCCGGTCACATCGCTCCCAGACTCCCCAATCGTTGGGGAGAACTCCATTATGGTGGGAGGGGGCTGGGACCCCCTTCCGCCACCTGTATAAGTATTGCAGCAGCTGCTCGGGAATACTTTTACATGAAAGAGAATCGCCAGTATAACAGCTTCCCTACTGTGGCTGGTAGGGAAGTGGTTAAAAGCAAGCAAAAAACGAAAGTTTAAAGTGGAGGTTCACCCGATTTTACAACTTAGCCTTAAATAATAGTGGCCTGGATGTCTACTACTAGTCCGCAGTTGAAAAAATTATAAAAAATCTAGATACCTTGTTTTCCTGTCCTGAAGCAGGCACTTCCTGGTTCTAGGTGTGCGGGACTGGGCGTGTCGCGATCGCCGCAATGTCTTGTGGGATTGATCACGAGGGTCTAGTCCTCATGACTTGTCTGCTGGTCACAGCGGAGAGTGTCCTTTTCAGGACGCTGCCGGCCGTTGTCATAGCAACTATGTAGTGTTGACGGCGCGGCTCGCCGTCACACTGCGCATGCGCGGGATAGAGCGGTGAATGCTGGGACAGCATTCACAGCATCCCGGAAGAATATACAGGAGGGCTTCAGAGTGCCCGCAATTAAGATGGCAATGTCATCCTAGCAGCTGCGACTATGGTACTGGTGAGTACAAGTTTCTTTGTACTATCAGCGTTACAAAAACCTATTTTAAAAAAAAAAAAGTTTTCCCACGGAACCCCCGCTTTAATCTTGGTTTTGAAATCACTTGGTGTGTACACTCCGGGGACATACTTTGATCCTTTCCCTTGCAGTGGTGGAGACATGAAAGTGGAACTTTACTCTCCCAATCAATATTGATTATTTTTAAATCCTCACGTTGCTAGCATTAGTAAATACTGTATAAAGGAGAGCAACAAAATAAAGCATGGAGACAAGGATGGATGGGGGAGTTTGCTTTGAATTCTAAAAATTAGGGTTGTCCCGATTACCGATACCAGTATCGGTATCGGGACCGATACCGAGTATTTGCGGGAGTACTTGTACTCCCGCAACTACCCCCGATACCTAAAAAGAATACTTGAAAAACACCGACCCACCTCCCCCGCCGCCGCCGCAACGAATGCCGCCGCCGACCCCGTCGCATACCGCAACAACGCCGCCGCATGGGTTAAACAGCGTGCGGGGAATATCACAGCTTTCATTTGAATAGCTGTAGTATTCCCGCAGCGCCACATATAGACACTCCCCCTTGCTCGGGATCTGTCCAATCCCGAGCAAGGGGGAGTGTCTATACGCGGCGCAGCGGGAATACTACAGCTATTCAAATGAAAGCTGTGATGTTCCCCGCACGCTGTTTAACCCATGCGGCGGCGGCATCAAGGTATGGGGGGACATGGCTGGATATAGGGGGGACATGACTGGATATAGGGGGGACATGGCTGGATATAGGGGGGACATGGCTGCATTTATGGGGGACATGGCTGGATTTATGGGGGACATGGCTGCATATAGGGGCGACATGGCTGCATATAGGGGAGACATGGTTGCATATAGGGGGGACATGGTTACATATAGGGGCGACATGGCTGCATATGTGGGGGGACATGGCTGCATATGTGGGGGGACATGGCTGCATATGTGGGGGGACATGGCTGCATTTGTGGGGGGACATGGCTGCATTTGTGGGGGGACATGGCTGCATATGTGGGGGGACATGGCTGCATTTGTGGGGGGACATGGCTGCATTTGGGGACACATTTAAAAAAAAGTATCGGTATTCGGTATCGGCAAGCACTTGGAAAAAAGTATCGGTACTTGTACTCGGTCCTAAAAAAGTGGTATCGGGACAACCCTACTAAAAATGAAGCTGCAGTGGAGATCTGCTTTAAGGTGTACAGTGATTATTTTTTGTTTCTTTCTTAGAAAGGCCAAAGACCAATTTCTTCCCCGTTACAGACATTTGTTATGACAGTCACATGGAAGAACGGCGCCTGTTTGTGCTGGAGGTGTAAACAAAATCTGTCTGGTAAAAACCATTGTGCAGTAACAATGTGTTTATGGAATGTAATGGTGCGCCGTTTGTTGAGTCCTGGGTAAAAGAAAATTATTGCGGTTTCCACCTTTTTTATGACGCAGCTACAATAAATATGATTCAGGATTTGTTATGTAGGAAGTCTGTGTCTACATTATATACCGTATCTACTAGCAGGGACTACAATCCTTGTTTTATGAAGATCCTAAATTAAAGTGATTGGAAATGATCCCCTTGTAAAACAACCCTTTCAGTTTAAAATAGGAATAAAGGCAAACTTGTTAGGACAAGTCTCATCATCTGAGATTATACTGAGTACCCAGCCCTGCTAGAGAACTGACCATAGTGTGTTCTGCTTAGTGTGGTCAGTTTTTAATAGAAAAGCAGATTGACTGGCAGGAACACCAGGGATTTCACACTAAGAAAGCAATACAAAGAGAACAGGAGACTTTCTCATACAAGTCCATGGTACAGCAGGCGTATCTGGAATATGAAATGTTGGGGTAACAAACACCTTTAACTCTTTACGCACTCCTATACAACCTTATAAATTTAAAGCACATTTTGCATGAAAACAGCGCTCCTACCAACTGCACAGATCTGGACTGTGTAGATATGGTGAGTTACATTGAGGAACAAAGGTACGTACGTGTGTGTGTGCGCGCGCGTGTGTGTTCCGGTGCATTGACGGACGATTCAGAATACATGATCTCTCAATGCACATCAAAGCATGTAATCATGTGCATGTTGACACACTGCAACAGTATAAATCTGGCCTCGACAAAAGATGTAAAAATGCTTTCAAGCCACAGATATTTTCAGTGTTAATTTTCTATTTGTACCCAGGAACGAATTACTGCAGCAAATCACATATTTGCTAAAAAAACATCTAGAAAATCATTCCAGGGATTCATAGGCTCCTTTTTCATATATTGGTTTGCAGCTGTCTGTGGTGACAAACCTGTGAGGCTTATTGTACTTCATATACAAAAGATACTCGGCTCTACTTAACCTAAACCCCTCATGTCTTTTCATCCTACAAACTTGAAATACCTGCTTTCTAAAGCATAGAGCGTGTCCTTTAAGAGGAGATCCGCCCACCCCTTTAAAAATTAGGTTAGCAGCCACACATACTGTAACTGCTGATTTTTAATATTGGGACACTTGCCTGTCTTGGAGTCCAGTGATGTCAGGTGCTGCCGCCTCCGCCATTGCTGGTAAGAGAACCTGGGAGTGTAGCCTTTTGGCTTCACGGCCGGGTCCCTACTGCGCATGCACAAAGTGCGCTGCACTCGCTGGCCTGGCAGAGGAGGAGGGGAGCTGCCCCAAAACAGACTCCCCATGTTGAGGGCATGTGGCCTGGTAGGGTTCAGGAGGGGCTCGCTCGTCCCCACTCACTTTCCTTATAAGGGTCTGGTATGGACTTTGGGGGAGCCCCCTACGCTGTTTTTTTTAGCGTAGGGGTTCCCCCTTAAAATCCATACGAGAACGAAGCACCTGGTATGCTCTTAGAGGGGGAACCCATGCCGTTTCCTTTTTTTTTTGCTGTGGAGTTCCCCCTCAAGATCATCAGAGCACAAGTTGCATGCCAAAGTCAGATTGGACAAGATGGAGATCCAACTTTTGTCCGACTTCAGTGATATTCAATGGGCTGAAGTAGGATCTAAGTCGAAAGTATTTAATTCCCTAGCAATCAGCAAGATTTCTGGCTCCCAGGTGTCTTCTATACAGGCAAAGAGTTGAGATTAGGAGCACATTCTTAACCACTTAACGACCGCCGCACGACGATATACGTCGGCAGAATGGCAAGGCTGGGCAGATGGACGTACCCGCACGTCCTTTACATCTACCCAGCCATGGGTCGCGGGCGCGCGCCCGCGATCCGAAGCTCCTGGACCGCGAGACCCGCAGAACCGATCGCCGCTGGGGTCCCGCGATCGGCCCCTGGAACTGAAGAACGGGGAGAGCCGCGTGTAAACACTGATTCCCGTGCTTCACTGTGGCGGCTGCATCGATCGTGTGATCCCCTTTATAGAGAGACACAATCGATGACCTCACTCCTACAGCCACACCCCCTACAGTTGTAAACACACACTAGGTGAAACATAACCCGTTCAGCGCACCCTGTGGTTAACTCCCAAACTGCAACTGTCATTTCCACAATAAAGAATGCATTTTAAATGCGTGTCAAAATTGTGCGAAGTGTCCGCCATAATGTCGCAGTCACGAAAAAAAAACGCTGATCTCCGCCATTAGTAGTAAAAAAAAAAAAAAAATACAAAAAACGATCCCCTATTTTGTAAACGCTATACATTTTGCGCAAACCAACCGATAAGCGCTTATTGCGTTTTATTTTTTATTTTTTTTTTACCAAAAATATGTAGAAGAATACGTATCGGCCTAAACTGAGGAAAAAAAATGTTTTTTTATATATATTTTTGGGGGATATTTATTATAGCAAAAAGTAAAAAATATTGATTTTTTTTTTAAATTGTCGCTCTATTTTTGTTTATAGCGCAAAAAAAAAAAACGCAGAGCTGATCAAATACCACCAAAAGAAAGCTCTATTTGTGTGAAAAAAAGGACGCCAATTTTGTTTGGGAGCCACGTTGCATGATTGTGCAATTGTCGTTAAACGCAGTCCTGAATCGCAAAAAGGGGCCTGGTCCTTTACCTGCATTTTGGTCCGGGGCTTAAGTGGTTAAAGGGAGTGCTCGTAATCTCAGCTTGTTACCTGTATAAAAGACACCAGTCCACAGAAGCAATCAATCAGATTCCAATCTCTCCACCATGGCTAAGACCAAAGAGCTGTCCAAGGATGTCTGGGCAAGATTGTAGACCTACACAAGGCTAAAATAGGCTACAAGACCATCATCAAGCAGCTTGGTCAGAGGGTGAAAACAGTTGGTGCAATTATTTGCAAATGTAAGAAACATAAAATAACTGTCAGTCTCCCTCAGTCTGGGGTGCCATTCAAGATCTCACCTCATTGAGTTTCAATGATGAGAGGTATCTTAATGTAGCACAGTCTTACCCCGAAGGGGTAATGTGAACGGTGAGGAATCGGCCCAGAACTACACAGAGAATCTTGTCAATGATCTCCAGGCAGCTGGGACCACAGTTGCCAAGAAAACAATTGGTAACGCACTACTCCGTGAAGGAGTGAAATCCTGCAGCGCCCATAAGATCCCCCTGCTCAAGAAAGCACATGTACAAGCCCATCTGAGGTTTGCTAATGAACATCTGAATGATTTAGAGGAGAACTGGTTGAAAGTGTTGTGGTCAGAGGAGACCAAAATCCAGCTCTTTGGCATCAACTCAACATGTTTGGAGGTGGAAGATTGCTGCCTATGACCCCAAGAACACCGTCAAACATGGAGGTAAAACCATTATGCTTTGGGGGTGTTTTTCTGCTAAGGGGACAGAACAACTTCACCGCATCAATGGGACGATGGACGCTGCCATGTACGGTCAAATCTTGGGTGAGAACATCCGTTTCTCAGCCAGGGTTTTGAAAATGGATCGTTAATGGGTATTCCAGAATGACAATGATCCAAAACACTCGGCCTAGGCAACAAAGGAGTGGCTCAAGAAGAAGCACATTAAGGTCTTGGAGTGGCCTGGCCAGTCTCTAGACCTTGATCCATAGAAAATATGTGGAGGAAGCTGGAGGTTCGCGTTACCAAACATCAGCCTCGTAACCTTAATGACTTGGATAGGAGCTGTAAAGAGGAGTGGGACAAAAATCCCTCCTGAGATGTGTGCAACAACAAGAAACGTCTGACCTCTGTGATTGCCACCAAATACTAAGTCATGTTTTGTGAGGGGGTCAAATACTTTTTTCACTCAATAAAATGCAAATCATATACATATATATATACAGCTTCGATAGGTGGGGTGGTGAAAGTATTGTCTAGCAGGCTGTTTATCTGCTTCAGTAGCAGACTAGTCCCATGTGTGGTTGTACACTCACTTTACAGAAGCGTTCCTTCCTCTGTCTGCACACGCTTGTTACAGACTTTTGAAGTTCTTGGAACTGCTACAATGGTGGCATTTAACCAATGTGTGCAAATAAATCTATATGATAAATCATTAGGCCTCTGGAGAACATTAAGAACTTTTCTACATTAGTCTGAGATTTTATAGATAAAATGTTTGGGTGTTCTAAGTAATTTTCTAGCAAAAAAAAATAGATTTTTACAAAAAATGTCAGGATAGGACTGGTCCTTAACCACTTCCATACCGGACCTATTCTGACACTCCTCTCCTACATGTAAAAATCATAATTTTTTTTTGCTAGAAAATTGCTCAGAACCCCCAAACGTTGTGTGTTTTTTTTTTTTTAGCAGACACCCTAGGGCAGTGATGGCGAACCTTGGCACCCCAGATGTTTTGGAACTACATTTCCCATGATGCTCATGCACTCTGCAGTGTAGATGAGCATCATGGGAAATGTAGTTTCAAAACATCTGGGGTGCCAAGGTTCGCCATCACTGCCCTAGGGAATAAAATGATGGTCATAGCAACTTTTTATCTCGCACAGTATTTGCGCAATCATTTTTCAAAACGCCTTTTTTCTTTGGGGAAAAAAAAACAGTTTCATGAATTAAAAAATAACAAAACAGGAAAGTAAATTTTTTTGTATAAAGTGAAAGATGTTACCCAACATGCCACGCTTTAAAATTGCGCACACTCGTGGAATGGCGACAAACTTCAGTACTTAAAAATCTCCATACGCAACGCTTTAATTTTTTTTTTTTTTTTTTACAGGTTACCAGTTTAGAGTTACAGAGGAGGTCTAGTGCTAGAATTGTTGCTTGTGCTCTAACACACACAGCGATACCTCACGTGTGGTTTGAACGGCGTTTACATATGTGGGTGGGACTTGCGTGTGTGTTCGATTCCGGGCACAAGGGCGCTTAAAAAAAAAAAAAAAAATTAATGTATTCTTTTATTTTACGTAATTTCTTTTTATTTTTACACTTTTTTTTTTTTTTTTTTTTTTTACATTTTTTTTTATCACTTTTATTCCTATTCCAAGGAATGTAAACATCCCTTGAATAGGAATCTATTGTCATAGGTCCTCTTTATAGAGAGATGTGGGGTCAATAAGACCCCACATCTCTCCGCCAGGCTGGAAAAAAATTTACGCTCTCATGCCGACAGCCGCGACCACGGCTTTGTTTACATCCGGGGCCCGGGCGTTGCGCCATAACGTTGTGCCCAGGCCTTCAACGGTCATATGGTCATCATCCAGCGCCAGCCGATTCTTTCTCTGCATCCCCGATGGCACGGGAGAGCCTGGAGAAGCACCAGATGGCAATGGGAGAGGGGGGTGTCCACTCACATCGCTTGTAAGAACGATCAAGCGGGGGATCTGCCACTATAATCATTCTTGCTGTGCACAGAATCGCCGGCAGAAAATAATGATATCTGAATGATATCCCCGCTGAAAGTCCAGGATGTCATATGACGTCCCTGGGCTGGAATTGGTTAAAGAGGTGGTCTGGCCCCAACCGTGTCCCCCCCCACCAAAAATTAAGAGTCCACCGCTACAAATACTGCAGTTGATGACTTTTAATATCTGGACACTTACCTGTCCAGGTACCTGTCCAGGGAGTGTGGGATGTTGGCACCCCAGCTGTTCTTCAGATTGGCTGTCTGGTGCAGCTGCCACCATTTCTGGTAAGGCAACCCAGCCGTGAAGCCTTTCAGGTTCACAGCTGGTTCCCTACTGTGCATGTGATAAGCGTGCAGCAGTTTTTATTGGTCCGGATGGCAGAGGAAGGAGGAGGGGGAGACCGGAAGGAATGGTACCTGTTTCCCCGTCGCCTTGAAAGGTGCCAAATGTTTCACCGGAGGAGGGGGGGAGACAGATAAACAGACGTTTCATTTTAACCACTTAAGACCCGGACCAAAATGCAGCTAAAGGACCTTGCCCCTTTTTGTGATTTGGCACTGTGTCGCTTTAACTGACAATTGTGCGGTCGTGCAACGTGGCTCCCAAACAAAATTGGCGTCCTTTTTTTCCCACACATAGAGCTTTCTTTTGGTGGTATTTGATCACCTATGCGGTTTTTATTTTTTGCGCTATAAACAAAAATAGAGCGACAATTTTGAAAAAATTCAATATTTTTTACTTTTTGCTATAATAAATATCCCCCAAAAATATATAAAAATATATATATATTTTCCTCAGTTTAGGCCGATACGTATTCTTCTACCTATTTTTGGTAAAAAAAAATCGCAATAAGCGTTTATCGGTTGGTTTGTGCAAAATTTATAGTGTTTACAAAATAGGGGATAGTTTTATTGCATTTTTATTAATTTTTTTTTTTTTTTACTACTAATGGCGGCGATCAGGGATTTTTTTCGTGACTGCGACATTATGGCGGACACTTCGGACAATTTTGACACCTTTTTGGGACCATTGTCATTTTCACAGCAAAAAAATGCATTTAAAATGCATTGTTTATTGTGAATGTGACAATTGCAGTTTGGGAGTTAACCACAGGGGGCGCTGATGGGGTTATGTGTGACCTCAAGTGTGTTTACAACTGTAGGGGGGTGTGGCTGTAGGTGTGACGTCATCGATTGTGTCCCCCTATAAAAGGGATCACACGATCGATGACGCCGCCACAGTGAAGAACGGGGAAGCCGTGTTTACACACGGCTCTCCCCGTTCTTCAGCTCCGGGGACCGATCGCGGGACTCCAGCGGCGATCGGGTCAGCGAGTCCCGCGGTCACGGAGCTTCGGACCGCGCCCGTGACCCCACGGCTGGGCTTAAAGGACAACGTACATATATGTTGATGTGCCCAGCCGTGCCATTCTGCCGACGTATATCGGCGTGAAGGGGTCCTTAAGTCGTTAAGTGGTCATAAGGGGTTCAGTCCAAGGAGGTGTATGCCATCTTGTGGAAAAAATAAATATATAATAGATATATACAGTACAGACCAAAAGTTTGGACACACCTTCTCATTCAAAGAGTTTTCTTTATTTTCATGACTATGAAAATTGTAGATTCACACTGAGGGCATCAAAACTATGAATTAACACATGTGGAATTATACATAACAAAAAAGTGTGAAACAACTGAAAATATATTTCATATTCTAGGTTCTTCAAAGTCGCCACCTTTTGCTTTGATTACTGCTTGGCACACTCTTGGCATTCTCTTGATGAGCTTCAAGAGGTAGTCACCTGGCGCAGCACCCCATCACTCTCCTTCCAGAGAAGCTGAGTGAATGACTCAGCCCATGCGGCTGTGTCATTGGATTTGATTGACAGCAGCGGGAGTCAATGGCTGTGCTGCTATCAATCTATCCAATGAAGAGCCGTGAAGACTTAGGGAGAGTGACGCGGGATCGCGCCCATGGAAATTCGGGGCTCAGGTAAGTAAAACGGGGGGGGGGAGGGGGGGCGGCGGACACTGCAAGGTTTACAACCCCTTTTAATAACGCGTTAATACCTTTTATGGTGAGCGTAAGCGCATATGCTGGTCTCACAGAAGCGGGGCTTTTTCTGTGGGGCTGGAAGGACCGGCTCTTGACGACATGACTGCTGTGATAGCCTGTGATTGGCTGTAACAGTGATAAGTAGCTACAGCCCGTTCCCTTTATGCTTTATCCTCTTGAATGGAGAACAAGATACATTGCCGATTCTCCTTTCCGGAGTATCTAAACAACCAAAAAAGTTATTTGAAGATAACATGGTTAGAGAAGGGGTTACAGTAAAAATAAATCATAGTCCGTGTGTTTTAGGTAGGTAGTCTCGCCTCTTTCCTCCCCCTGACTGATGTCAGCAGGGGATTCTCGGCCCCTCGCACTTTAGCTGTCAGATCGGGAGAGGGAGCTGCGAAGAGTCACAAGACTGCCGAGCGGTGCTGTGAAAGAAGGTAGAAATGGGCATATTTTTTACAAAGCACAGACACTGGAGCATAGGACGTTTTCTAACAGAGGGTATTGCGTGTACCGTATTTATCGGCGTATACCGCGCACTTTTTCGCCCTGAAAATCAGGGCAAAATCGTGGGTGCGCGATATACGTCGATACCTGCTTTCCTGCGCCGAGTTTTAATACTGCGCCGGCATATACCGAGCGCAGTACACTCGTGTATAGTCGGGCAGGCTCGCCTCCTCTCGCGCTCACGTCCTGGACGTACAGGACGTGAGCCCGAGAGTAGCCGAGCCTGCCCGACTATACACGAGTGTACTGCGCTCGGTATATGCCGGCGCAGTATTCAAACTCGGTGCGGGGATCGAGCAGGGAGGACGCCGCAGAAGGACGCTGGACCCAACTAAGAGGACACCCGAAGCCGCAGACGGACGCTGGACCCGACGAGGCCGCCGATGGACACCGCGCAAGACACCAAAACTGTAAGTACAAAAATCTTTTTTCCACAGGAATGTGGGTCCACTTTAGGGGTGCGCGCTATACGCCGGAGCGCGCAATACCCCGATAAATACGGTAATTTACCAAGTGGCTTAACAACCCCTTTAAGCTGCAATAGGTCACCTGATATAGTGATTGAAAAGCAGTAAGCCCACTGAAAGCTACACATTCAAGTAAATGGGGAAGCCAAAACCACATGCACTGCATTTTTCTCCAGGAGTATCGGCATAAAATGGGCAGTGAGGAGGCATCACATGTCGGTAGTCTCTGGAGCGTGACCCGAACACAGATCATGCTTTAGAAGGAAGAGAGATTTAGACGCATGTCTAAGTCTACCCTGAAGCTTCAACAAGTGCGACTTGCTGAAGGCTTTGCAAATGTTTTGTAAGCTTGTACATACAGCGCTTATGCAAGCGGCAGCCCATGTGAACAAAGCCTGCGGTTTGATTTTGGCTCCTGAAATTACCTGGAGCTCAGCAGCTGGAACCACTCCACATCCAGAGCCCTGCCAACTCCATGGTGGACTGTCATTTAAATTGAGAGGATGGATTATTTTTCAAAAACAAGTCTTTTTCTTTAACTATTCCTTTGTAACTTTGCTGTGATTTGTTATCAGCATAATTTCTCTAATCATTTGAGATTTTATTTGCACATTTCTTTTGCTTGATCGGCCTCCCAAAAGGGTGTGTGATTAGTCAAATCTACAGTTGTGCTCAAATGTTTGCATAGCCTTGGAGAATTGGTAATATACAGTATGTTCCGATTCAAAAGAAAACACGAATGAGGCAAAACGCATTCCTTTCTTAGGCGTGCTTCACACTTCTGCAACGGCAATGTCGTACAACTTTGCCTGCGACTTCCTTCTGACTTGGTCCAACTTGGATGCTTTTTAGGAGCCTGTACAAGAGCTGAAATCGCACCCAGTCTGACCAAATTAGTGGAGGAACCCGTTTATAAAGTCAAAGCAACTTATGTAGTAACAGTTAGTGGCTGTAAAGGCAAAAGTTTTTTTTATCTTCATGCATTCTAAGCTCCTGAAGCCCCCCTAATACTAACCTGACCCCAATGTTGCAGGAGAGACTCTGCTGCCCGGGGCTCTCACTCCTCATTGACTGAATCAGCAACGGAGCACCATTGGCTCCCGCTGCTGACAATCAAAGTCAGTGAGCCAATGACAGATGAGGGACTAGCTATGGCTTAATGTCTGAATCTACACACAGCGATGCGACTCAGCTCGGGTACCCCCATAGCAAGCTGCTTGCTGTGGGTTACTCAGCAGGAGGGAGGTGCTAGGAGCACCCAAGAGGGACCCGAGAAGAGGAGGATCTGAACTGCTCTGTGCAAAACCATTTTACAGAGCAGGCAAGTATAACATGTTTGGTATTTTTAAACTCAAAAGACTTTAGTATCACTTTAAGACGGCTCTCATAGGGAAACCTTGAATTGACATGTCAAGTTGGATCCCATTTTGCAGCAGTGTGAACCAAGTTTTTATGGGATTCCTATTCAAACAATCCTAAAACTCCTTTCACACTGCTACGACTTAAAAGTCACGTGATTTTGATAAGATTTTAGGAAGTGCCTGTGTAAACTTGGTAAATGGACCTAAACTTGCATGGAAGTCAGACCAAAGTAGTACAGGAACTACTTTTGAAGTCTGCACGACTTGAAGTCGCACAGATATGAATGGTTATCATGGGAACGACTTTGACTTCGACTTCGCAGGACAAGTCGCACAATTGTGAAAGGGCCTTAAAGAAAATATGGCAATAAGTAAACAAAGGAAATTACCCCGGTTTAAAGGTCTGCATTGTATTCCCCTCTTTCGCATCAATGACAGCTTGCAGTTTTTTGTAATTGTTGTCTTTGATGCCCCCGGATTCTTGCAGGTTGTATAGCAGCTTCCCATTTGTCTTGGCAAAAGGCCTCCTAGTCATGCAAAGTCTTTGGTCGTCTTGCATAAACTGCCTGTTTGAGATCTCCCAGAGTAGTGGCTTGATGATATTGAGGTCAGGAGACAGAGATGGCCACTCCAGAACCTAAACCTTTTTCACCCATAACCACTGGAGGGTCAACTTGGCCTTGTGCTTGTGCTCATTGTAATGCTGGAAAGTCCAAAAGCGTCCCATGCACAGCTTTTGTGCAGAAGAATGCAAATTTTCTGCCAGTATTTTCTGATAACATGCTGCATTCGTCTTGCCATAAATTTTCACAAGATTACCCGTGCCTTTAGAGCTCCCACTACCCCAACACATCAGTAAGACACCACCATGCTTCACAGTGAGGATGGTATTCTTGTCTCTATAGGCCTTGTTGACCCCTCTCCAAACATTGCCCTTATGTCTGTGTCCGTGAAGCTCTTTTTGTCTCGTCCCTCGAGATTACAATGTGCTAGAAGCTGTGAGGCACGTAGTGTTGTTGGGCATCTGGTGCCATTGGCGCAGTAAAGGCTTCTTTCTGGCAATTCGTCTTTGTCCAAGTATTGTCGTATTGTGCTCCTTGAAACAACCACACTGTCTTTTTCAAGAGCAGCCTGTATTTCTACCGAGGTTACCTATGGATTTTTTTTTTATCTCAAAACAATTGTTCTGGCATTTGTGGCTGCAATCTTTCTTGGTCTACCTGACCTTGGCTTGGTATTAGATCTTTGCAAGAGAACCTTAAATTTTACACTTCTTAATAAGTGATTGAACAGTACTGACTGACATATATTCAAGGCTTTGGATATCTTTTTATATCCTTTTCCATCTTTATTAAGTTTCATTACCTTGCTACACAGGTCTTTTGACAGTTCTTTTCTGCTCCTCATGGTTCAGTACATCTATGCGAGAGCATATACTCATAGACTATACACACACTAATTGCAAGTTAAAAAGCCAAAGATGTGGGAAATTAACCTTTAATTGCCATTTTAACCTGTGCATGTTGCCTTGGGTTTGTAAACATTTTGATTAGGGCCATTTGGGTAATTTCTCTTTATTATTTAACTACTTGCCTACTGGGCGCTTTACCCACTTCCTGCCCAGGCCAATTTTCATCTTTCAGCACTTTGACAATTGCGCGGTCATGCAATGCTGTACCCAAACTAGATTTTTATATATTTTTTTTTAGACAGATAAAGCTCTTTCTTTTGGTGGTAGTTAATCACCATTGGGTTATTTCTTTTTTGCTTAAAAAAAAAACCCGCAAGCGACCAAAAATTTGAAAAAAAAAACTAGTTTTTCTTATACAATTTTGTAAACAAGCAATTTTTCTCCTTCACTGATGTACGCTGATGAGGCAGCACTGATGTGCGCTGATGAGGCAGCACTGATGAGGCAACATCTAATATGCAGCACCGATTTGCAGCACTGGTGGGGCTGCACTGTTAATCAGGGCACTGATTTTTTTTATGCAGATCTCTCCTGTCAGAAAATTTCGCTGATTGGCTCTCCTCTCATGCTCTCAGTGTGAGGAAAGGAATGCCGATAACCGTCATTTCCTTTTTTATCAGCTGTGATTGGACATAGCTGATCACATGGGTAAATAGCCTCGTCATCGGGTCTTTACCAAGATCGGTGATGCGCCGTGTCCCAGGGACAGAGTGCACCACCAATCACCGAACTGCCCCCTTGCGGCGAGAGTTGGACAACGTTAAATGATGTTGTCTCAGAATGAGAGAGACGTTGCCCGTGTCTTATAATTATCCAAATTAGGCCGATATTTACAACTGACCGCTCCCTTGCCCATGTTCCTCCTCCACACTCTGTTGGCAGGGCATGTAACTGAATTGAGAGAGAGAGAAGCTGTCAAAATTGAGCCTTGATGTTGGAGGTGGGCGGGACCCAGCAGCTATCAAACACCAGCCAATGGGATGGGATCTGCGCGGCCCGCTACGTGTATGTAGCCCCCACCCCCTTTCTTAAATAGCCCATTTTTTGGCTGGTGTTTGATAGCTGCTGGGTTCTGCCCACCCCGGGCCCCGCCCACTCACGACATCACCACTGATTTTGACAGCTCATCTCTCTCTGCATTCAGTTTCACACAGTTACACTATCGACTCGGTGTGAAACCTGCCAGAGCCAACCAGTGCCACCTGCCAGTGCAATCTGTACTGAGGACATCAAGTGTGTGGTAGAATGACAGGAGCAAACAGGGTGGAGTGGGAGAGTTCGAGACAAAGGGTAAAAAAATCAATTAAAAAAATCGACCTCATATATCGACCGCCCTGATTTGTAAATATCGGCCAGAGGAAAACCCATATTGGTCAACCTTCTAATCTCCACTTCTCCATACCCCCACCCAGAAAACCCCCACTTTTCCCAGATACCCCTCGATTCGTAGGATTGGCTCGGCATCAAACCAATTCAGAAATCTAGCTTTGTGATAGAATATCATGATAGAAAAGTTTCATAGAGAAAACTTTTGGAAGGCTATATTATCAAATCATCTTTAAGCTTCACCTTTTCATCCGAGTTCCAATTTCCAGCCAATTCTTTTCTTACAGCAACTCTGTAACTGTCTGGAGTGTCATATGCCGTTATCCGCAGAGATTTTGTTCTGTTTATTTATTTTTTATTCCCTGCCATCAAGTATCTGGTCAGTTGTTGTTAAGTGCTGACCCTGCTGTCAGCAGAGTGTTGTTCTACAAGGGCCCGGTGACATTTGAACTGTAATTTCAGAAAGCCCCATTCTTGGCAGCAGCTTTCATGAGCACATGCAGCTAAATGTAGCAGTAAAATTCCTTTGCTGCAGTGATGGGGTTTGACGGCTGTACGATTACCATTGTAAACGTTGGCACCCCATCTTGCTCTGTGTTTGGCAGACTGAAGTCTGGCTATGAAAATAGAATGGCGTCTGGTTGCAGATTTAGTTTACATTCCGGTAAAGGTGTGAAGTGAGTGGCCCCTCAATGTAGTACACATGGGCGTCGCAAACAAGTGGGGTTTTCTGTTTTCCTGCTAATACTTAATACAAGAACAAGCAGTCACTTCCAGCGCTCCGAGGTCCTTCACAGGCACATTGATAGGTTTTGCATTAGTTTAAGACTTGGAGGGCTTAAAGAGGAGCCTCAGTTTTAAGCTTATTAAAAGTCAGCAGCTGCAAAAACTCGCAGCCTTGCTGTGCATTGTGAATGGTCCCGTAGTCTTCAGAAACCTGTGATGTGTCCCAGAGGACTGTGGGGAGGGAAGGAGTAGAACTCTGCTCAGGTCACCTAGACGATCCAAGCAGAAGTGGGAGCGGGTACCTGCCAAAGCCAGGCACATGCTACTTCCCCCCCTCCCCCTCCCCATAAAAAAAGGCATTTGGGGAAGAGGAGGAAAGAGGCCTTAAAGTGGAGGTTCACCCTATAAAAAATGTCTAACACTGCATCCAGCCCAGTTCTGCATATAAAATGACACTAACCTTTATTTATTTTTTTGCCGTAGATAGCGTTTAGCCGTGGAATTCACCGCGGCTTCCGGGTAGGGAATCCCGCGGGAGTGGGCTTTCCTATTGACATGCCAATTGATTGACATGCTAAACGACGGCACACACAGCGCGTCACGACTTCCCGAAAGAAGTTTGGGTCGGCTCGGCTCTATTCGGCGCCGGTGCGCAGGCGGGGTAACTGCGGCACCTGTGGCTGGGTAAATACACCTTAGCTATCAAACAGTTACTACATCTGATGTTCAGCCGATAATTTTCCACCCAACTCAGTCATTTTGAATCGCCTTTTGTCAAGCTGGGTGTGGTTTACAGGGTCACCCATGGCCCAACTTTTAGCCAATTTAACATCCACAGAAATTCAAGCCCTCTATGCCCAGCTTAAAGTTTTTACTAAACCCAGGACTCTGCAATCATTATACTTGGTCTCCCACAGTTCACAGAACATGGAAAGGCAATTATGTTAGTAAATCTAAACTGCTAAATACCTTTTGTCATCAGTGTTGTAATATTAATATAGATATATTCTATTGTAGCTTGTAGGAGGAGTTTTCATTTTACTCTGACTGTTCTATCAGACTGCAGTACCCCTGACCCTCTGACTGGACAGTGCTGATTGGCCATGTGCTGATTACATGCATTCTCCCAAGAGAGAAAAAAAACTCTCTAGCAATACACACCAAACTGAGCATGTGCTGCTTGTCCCCAAGACTCTGCTCTCTCAGCAGATTGGGGACAGTGGAAGGAGGGGAGGAATAGAGAAAACAGAATCTAACTGCCTTTTTACACAATGCGTAGGGTTAAGCCCTTAGGTTCAACAGTGCTTTACTGCATATACAGACTAATCTTACCGTTTTGGGTTTAATAACACTTTAAAGTGGATGTAAACCCTTCATATACCCAGTGAAGTGAACAGACTCCGATGCACCGAAATTAAAGTGGAGGTCCACACAAAAAGTGAACCTCCGCTTTTCGGAAAGCCTCCACCCCTCCCTTCGGTGTCACATTTGGCACCTTTCGGGGGGGAGGGGTGTGCAGATACCTGTGTAATACAGGTATTTGCACCCACTTCCTTGCATAGATAGCCGCAGAATCTACATCACATGAAACACACAGTTCCCAGAACACAGCGGGGACCAGTGAAGGACGCACAGCACGGCTCGCACATGCGCAGTAGGGAACCGGGCAGTGAAGCCGAAATGCTTCACTTCCTGATTCCCTCACCGAGGATGGCGGCGGGGGCAGCCGAGAGACGAGCGATTGCTCGTCTTTTGCTGCTTTCATTGCGGGCACCCTGGACAGGTAAGTGTCCATTTATTAAAAGTCAGCAGCTTCAGTATTTGTAGCTGCTGGCTTTTAATATTTTCATTTTAGCTGGACCTCCGCTTTAAACAAATCCCCCTACATAAGTTTTGCATGTCTATCTGCTGTCTTCAGCTTTATATACTGTTTAGAAAGTGCACATTCTCTTTTAGAATTGTCTCCTTCCTGTTTCACCTGTGGGTGTGAATTCTGGCTATACACCGCAAGACAGCTGATTGGAGGAAAGGCACACACCCCCTCTACACACATGCCTGTGACTGGTTCAGCTTTTTTGCTAATCTAGTTATAGCTCCCCCCTGACACAAATTTCAGGCTGGTTTTATCATATTAATCAGAGAACTTGTCAGGAGATATTGGACTCATAACAGAAGAACAGAGCGATTATTTGCTCTTTTTGTACTTATTTTTGTTTTTTTAACCCCATTATGGTACACCTCTGTGTTTTTTGTTTGTTTTTGCAGAAACACACTACAGTTCATGTAACGGTTTCCTATGGGACGCATTCACATCCATGCTTTTTTTTCAGCCTCTGCGTATTTGGAAAGGGCAAGGACTTTTTTTAACGCAAAACATTGCCATTTTGTTTTTTTGGTTCAATGTACTGCAATGGAGAAGCTGCAGAAAAGCATGTAATGCGTTTTTGTGGCAATTTGTTTTTTTTTTTATCTGCCTAACAACAAATTGGCCAAAAAAAATTAACCGATTGGGATCCGCGCTATAGTCAAATGACGGCTACAGCGCGGATCCCAAAATCCAAGTGGATGTCAATTGACGTCCGCCCCTTTGCGCGTTCCCCGCATGCGCTCCAGAGCGCGCAGCGGGGAAACTCTGTGTTGCCCGTGTCCCTTGGACACAGCCAATTACAGATCGCCGCGAACGGCCAATCAGAGTGGCAGTTTGCGATGCGATCTGTGCAGCCAATGAGAGATGATCTCATATGTAAACATATGAGATCATCTCTTATTGCCGTTTTACACAGAGACAGTGGTGCTGTCTCTGGAGAGGAGACCGATCTGTGTCTCTTGTACATAGAGATATAGATCGGTCACCACCTACAGTTAGAACACAATGCAGGGAATACATTTAACCCCTTCCTCACCCCCTAGTGTTAACCCCTTCAATGCCAGTCACATTTATACTGTAATTAGTGCATATTTATAGCACTGATCGCAGTATAAATGTGAATGGCACCAAAAATGTGTCAAAAGTGTCCGATGTGTCCGCCATAATGTTGCAGTCCCAATAAAAATCGCAGATCGCCGCCATTACTAGTAAAAAAAAAAAATAATAAAAAATAATTCTGTCCCCTATTTTGTAGGCGATATAACTTTTGCGCAAACCAGTCGCTTATTGCGATTTTTTTTTTGTTTTTTTTACCAAAAATATGTAGAATACGTATCGGCCTAAACTGAGGGAAAAAAATTATTTTTTTTTTTTTTTTTTTTTTAAATTGGGATATTTATTACAGCAACAAGTAAAAAATATTGTATTTTTTTCAAAATTGTCGCTCTTTTTTGTTTATAGGGCAAAAAATAAAAACCGCACAGGCGATCAAATACCACCAAAAGAAAGCTCTATTTGTGGGGGAAAAAGGACGTCAATTTTGTTTGGGAGCCACGTCGCACGACCGCGCAATTGTTAGTTAAAGCGACGCAGTGCCGGAAGCTGAAATTTCACCTGGGCAGGAGGGGGGTATATGTGCCCAGTAAGCAAGTGGTTAAAAATGCAAATTGCAGCAAAATTACTCTTTAAAAAAAAAAAAAGTTCTTAATCGAAACAGTAATCGGCCAACTAATCGATTATGAAAATAATCATTAGTTGCAACCCTACTGGTTAGTGACTTGTACCTGCAAGTACGTTTATAATAAAGCTTCCCTCTAGGTACAAGGATTATCTCCTGTACGTTCATCATTTAAGAGATATTCACCATTCCTGCTGTCAGTGACATCCCTTGCACATGCGCACCGCACTCTAAAAGGATGGCACACTGCGTACGTCATCCCTTCATAATGATGTGCCGCGGGAGTAACATCACCGCTGCTTGCCTATTCAAACCAGGCTAATATTAAGCCCCCTTTCACACTGGAGGCATTTTTTAGGCGATATAGTGCTAAAAACAGCGCCTGAAAAATGCCTCCCCTGCAGCCCCAGTGTGAAAGCCCCGAGTGTTCAGTGTGAAAGTAGTCTTAAGATTATTGCAGTTCTGTGTTCATTATTTTATATTATTAAATATATTTACACGCAAGTGATGTAAGAGCCTGACTTGCTGTCAGCCTCCAGCAATCCCTAGGACAGAAGATCTCAGACTGGGGAAAAGAGAAGTAGCATAAGGAGGCAGTCATTGTGCTGCAATGCAGAGAACATGCTGACCAGAGAAAAGAAAACAATGACAAATGAGCTCATCAGTCTGCTGTTTCTTCTTTTTACTATCCATTCATATAGGTTAAAGGCAAGACGAGACCCACAAGCCATACCTAATTCTAACAGAGAAAACTAGGCTGTGCTGTGTGGCAGAGCTGTGTAAATTGTAGAACTGGATGGCCAGATATACAGCTCTTATGTGTGTATTTAATCAATGCATTTAGCTTTTTGTCAGGAGTTTCAGGGCTGACCTGCAAAAAAAAAGTAAAAAAGCTATTTTCTGAGAAAAAAAAAATGGCGGCAGTTTGATAGCATCTCCAGCATCTAAACTGAACTGACATGTCCACTTTGGTTGGAGTGACTTTTTCAAGGGAAGCAGAATACCAGCGTCACACTTTTATTTATTTAAACGGGTCGTAAAGGTACAGTCCTCCTTCACTTACCTCATCCTTCCATTTTGCTTTTAAATGTCCTTATTTCTTCTGAGAAATCCTCACTTCCTGTTCTTCTGTCTGTAACTCCACACAGTAATGCAAGGCTTTCTCCCTGGTGTGGAGTGTCGTGCTCGCCCCCTCACTTGGAATACAGGAGAGTGAGGACACTCTCTACGTTGCAGATAGAGAAAGGAGCTGTGTGTTAGTGGGCGTCCTGACTCTCCTGTAGTCCAAGGCAGGGGGGCTAGCACGACACTCCACACCAGGGAGAAAGCCTTGCATTACTGTGTGGAGTTACAGACAGAAGAAGAGGTAAGTGAAGGAGCCCTGCAAGGTAAAGGAAGCTATTTAGGAAAAAAAAATTACCTTTACAACCCCTTTAATCCTCTACTCATGAGTCTCATTCTTCAGGACTGGGATCTTGATGTGATTGTAAGGCCCCTTTCACACTGAGGCGCTTCTAAGCTTTTCAGGCGTATTTGAAGAGCTTTCCGTTAATTTCAATGGAGGGGGGCATTTTTTCAACCACCTTGCCAGCGAACTGCCCCAGTGTGAAAGCATTCATTGATCTTAACCACTTGATCACTGGGCACATAAACCCCCTTAATAACCAGACCAATTTTCAGCTTTCGGTGCTCTCACAATTTGAATGACAATTACGTCCTTTTTTTTCACACAAATGGAGCTTTCTTTTGGTGGTATTTAACCACTGTTGGGTTTTTTATTTTTTGCGCTATAAGAGAAAAAAGGCTGAAAATTCTGTAAAAAAAAAATGAATTTTTCTTTTGTTTCTGTTATAAAATTTAGCAAATTTTTGTATTTTTTCTTCATTCTTTAGCATAAATGTGAAATATGAAGTTACGCCGAGTAAATAGATACCCAACATGTCACCCTTCAAAAGTGCACACGCTCGTGGAATGGCGCCAAACTTTGCTACTTAAAAATCCCCATAGGCGACGTTGCAGGGTATTGTGGGGTATTGCAGAGTATTGCACAGTATAGGTGTGTAGTATTGCACAGTATGGGGCAGGGATGGATGGCTGGCTGGATCTGTGACTGCATGTGTCACAGATCCAGCCCACAGCACTCCTGCTGCATCTGCTCTCTCCTCTCAAACTGTACCGTTCGGTACAGAGAGGGGAGGGAGGAACCGGCGTCATCACATGACGCCGGTTTGTTTACAAGTGATCGCTACGTCATTGGACGGAGCGTTCACGTGGTAAACCGCCACTATCAGCGGCGTTTTACCGTGATGCTCCGGGTCCGGAGGAGCCAGCGATCACGGACATTCCCGTGTGCGTGCGATTCAGGGAGGACGTCCATGGACGTCCTCCCAGAGTTAAGCAACCGCCTTGTAGATGTATATCGTCTATAGGGCGGTTGTTAAATGGTTAATGGAGTAGGTTTTCGTGAGCCTTTCAGGTGCTTTTTTTTTTTTTTTTGCTGCGTAAAAGTGCCTGAAAAGCACCATAGAGTGAAAGGGGTCTAAACGTGTGTTTTTTTTTGTTTGTTTGTTTGTTTTTTTAAGAACCATTTTATGCTCTGTGCAATGGTTTTGCAAGACCACTCTGGGCTCCTCCTTCCCCATGTGCCACCATAAGAAGCCGCTTCCTGCGGTGGCACACGTGCAGGTGTTTTGTTACATATGGCGATCCATCACATTTGGCTACCCGCTGGAGTGCGCATATGCGTTCCAACACTTTTACAAATGCTAAATTCTCATTGAAAAGCAATTACTACAACGTTCACAAATTCCTTTCAGGTAAATTCTCTAGCTATATTCTTCGTCACATTTGTAAAAGTGTTGGAACGCATATGGCGGCGTTGCGCATGCGCACTCCAGCGGGTACCCAAATGTAGGCTGTAGCCATATGTGACGAAACAGAGGCTTGATCCTGGGCCAGTCTATGTGTGGTCTTGTAATATAATAATGTAATATAGTGGTCAGCCCCACTCCTTGGTCACAGGATTTGATTAACAGCAGGAGCCAATAACTTCCACTGCTCTCCATCCTGTGAGGAGGGAGAGAGCAGCACTGTATTGAGATTGGGCTGAAGTTCTAAGTATTTAGAGTAGCTGGCGGGGAGCTACAGTAAACATCAAGGAGATTTTACCTTAATGCAGAGAATAAAATAGAATAATAACAAAAAAAAAAAATGTTTAGCCTTTACAACCACTTTAAATTGAGATTCTAGTCACATTCCTGAACCTTGTATGGTGGTCTGTGACAGAGAATGGTGGCATCTGACCATCTGATGACAGGTTCACTTTAATATTGCAGATCTGCTCTCTCACATTTCTTCTTTCTTCTTTTCAGCTGATGTTCTTTGGGTTCTTCCTGTGCCTCGATGCTTTCTTGTATGTTTTCACATTGCTCCCGCTGAGGGTCCTGCTGGCATTTATCAGGTTCATTACACTGCCATGTTGTGGATTAAGGTAAGATGAGATTTGTCTTCTCCTTTCCTTTGCTCTTCCTCTAGGGTACGGTTTCTAAGTGTTATGAGCTCCTAGTATAAGCCCTTCATGCAGCTTGAGATTCCAGTTCTGCCTTATGGATGCTATGCCTACCGGTCAGCATGATATAGTGGATACAGATACAGCATTTGTGATAATGCCAGATTCTTGATTTTTTTTTTTTTTATTATTTGCATTCCCACATTTCACAGAAAGTAGGTAAGATTAAAACGACACAAATGGAGAGGATGAATCTCCTTAAAGCGGGGGTTCACCCTATAAAAAATTTCTAACACTACATCCAGCCCAGTTCTGCAAATAAAATTACACTGACCTTTTTTTTTTTTCGCCGTAGATAGCGTTTATCCTTAGAATTCACCGCGGCTTCCAGGTAGGGAATCCCGCGGGAGTGGGCGTTCCTAATGACATGCCAATTGATTGACATGCTAAACGACGGCGCATACAGGGCGTCACGACTTCCCGAAAGAAGCTTGGCTCTATTCGGCGCCAAATAGAGCCGAGCCGACCCGAGCTTCTTTCGGGAAGTCGTGACGCCCTGTATGCGCCGTCGTTTAGCATGTCAATCAATTGGCATGTCATTAGGAACGCCCACTCCCGCGGGATTCCCTACCCGGAAGTCGCGGTGAATTCTAAGGATAAACGCTATCTACGGCGAAAAAAAAAAAAAGGTCAGTGTAATTTTATTTGCAGAACTGGGCTGGATGTGTTAGAAATTTTTTATAGAGTGAACCCCCGCTTTAACTGCTTGCCAGCCGTCATATGACGGCCGGACGGTGCAGCTCTCGTTCTGGGCGGAATCTTCCAGCATGTCAACGACCCAAAGCATACATCCAAATCAGCAAAAAAGAATGGCTTTACCAAAAGATGATTAAAGTTTTGGAATGGTCCAGTCAGAGCCCAGACCTGAATCCGATGACCTCACAATCTGATGGATTTGGAGTGTTTTTTCAAAAAGAGTGGGCATAATTGCCAAGTCAAGATGTGCCATGCTGATAAACTAATACTCTCAGCTTTTTAGGTATGAGTCTAAGGGTGTGCATACTTATGCAACCACATTAGTTTAGTTTATTTTTACTTGCCTCCACCTAAAAGATTTCAGTTTGTTGTTCAACTGAGTTGTACAGTTTATAGGTCACATTAAAGATGGGAAAAAGTTCTGAAATGATTTATATTTGTCATTTTTTACATCACAGAAGCCTGACATTTATTTTAACAGGGGTGTGTAGACTTTTTATATCCACTGTACAGACTGATTTTACTGTTGTCGGTTTAGAAACCCTCTAAATGGCACATTAACCACTAGAGGGCCGCGCTATAGACGAAAGACGTCCACAGCGCGGCTCTCAAGTGCCGAGTGGACGTCTTTAGACGTCCTGTTGTTGTGATTCCCCGTGCGCGCCGCTGGGGGCGCACAGCGGGGAAACAACGTGCCCGGCGCATCGCTCGGGAGCCAATGCGAGTGCCTGGCGGCCGCGATGTCCGCCAGACACCCGCGATCGTCGGTGACACAGCAGGACGCGGAGCTCTGTGTGTAAACACAGAGCTCCACGTCCTGTCAGGGAGAGAGGAGACCGATCTGTGTCCCTTTACATAGGGACACAGCATCGGTCACCTCCCCCAGTCAGTCCCCTCCCCCCACACAGTAAGAACACAATGAGGGAATACATTTAACCCCTTCCTCACCCCCTAGTGTTAACCCCTTCACTGCCAGTCACATTTATACAGTAATTAGTGCATTTTTATAGCACTGATCGCTGTATAAATGTGAATGGTCCCAAAATTGTGTCAAAAGTGTCTGACATGTCCGACGCAATATCGCAGGCCTGACAAAAAAATCGCAGATCGCAGCCATTACTAGTAAAAAAACAAAAAACAAATCTATCCCCTATTTTGTAGGCGCTATAACTTTTGCGCAAACCAATCAATATCCGCTTATTGCGATTTTTTTTTTTTTTTTTTAGCAAAAATATGTAGAAGAATACGTATCGGCCTAAACCGAGGGAAATTTTTATTTTTTTTAAAAAAAAAATTGGGATGTTATTATAACAAAAATTAAAAAATATTGTGTTTTTTTTCTAAATTTTCTGTTTTTTTATGTTTATAGCGCAAAAAATAAAAATCGCAGAGGTGATCAAATACCACCAAAAGAAAGCTCTATTTGTGGGAAAAAATGTATAAAAATATAATTTGGGTACAGTGTTGTATGACCGCGCAATTGTCATTCAAAATGCGTCAGAGCTGAAAATTGGTCTGGGCACGAAGGGGGTTTAAGTGCCCAGTAATGAAGTGGTTAAATAATGGGGAAGGCAGTTCACAAGCTGTTTTGCGGTGACTGATCGGCTCCCTTCTGTCACAGGAATAACAGATACCTGTGATTACCAATACTGGTAATTACCAATGCTGAGTTGTTATTTGTATTGCAAACTATTACTACTACTATGTAGCAGTATTACTCTTCATAGGTGGTGAACATCAGCACTTGATTGCATAAAGACTTGAAAGAGATCTATAGTCACAACATACACTTTTATGACATCAACATTGTAATGACAATACAAACAATAGTTATTTTTGACAATCCCGTATAGGCTTACATAAAGTGTTTAAGCCACTAACTGATCATTATATCATCCCCTCTGTCACATAAAAAGCTGTGTCCTAGTGCCTGTGCTTTTATAAAAAAAATACTTGTTTTTACAGTGTCTTCCAGCAATCGCATGACTCCAGGCTCTCTTCTCCCCGTATGATAGCTCCAGAGGGCGGGGCAGAGATTCCCCTCGACGTCAGCCAGGGAGGCGTGGAGGAGAGAGCCTGGAGTCATTTGATCGCTGGAAGACACTTAAAACAGGTAGAAATCTGATATATGTTTTTTTATAAAGCACAGGCACTAGGACACAGCTTTTTATGTGACAGAGGGGATGATGTAATTATCAGTTTGTTTTAAAGCAGTGGGGAGAGGAGCAGAGCAGCCCTAGTGAGAGCTGATAGGCAGGGAGGGGAGGGGGAGGAAGACAGAGGGAGACACGGGGAGCTGCAGATGGCAGCGTATGACAGAGGCACGTACCCTGACCACGGTGTCAGGGCTAAGCAGCCCAGATATATTGTGGTCAGTGTACAGAGCAGAGGGTAGAAATTGGCAGGATCAGCCAGGTATTTCAGGTGATACAGGGGGCCAAAATACACAGCACAAGCACTGTGCTAAATAACATGCTTTAAGGGAACAGGATCCATTTTATTTTTTGGGGTTAACAAACACTTTAAGCAAATCTCCTTCCATCTTGTGCATTCTGCCTGTCTGCTGGCCATGTCTTCCCACACCTTCCTGAATTCCCTGCATGCTTTGCAGCTTCTCCTCTGCTTATTAATTTGGTTTACTTTAACATTTTAAGGACTACAAATTGCAAACTACAAACTGATTGCAAGCAGTTATTGCTGTACTGACTCTGCCTCCTCTCAGCACTCCTGTAGTTAAGAGAGCAGGCTCTGTGAAATGTGTGACACAGCAGTGCCTACTCACAGGGTATAGTGGATAGTAAATATGTGGGGATCTTCACAAAGTAAGTTTACAAACTTCAAGATTATTCAGTAGGGTAGAAATAATAGAAATACAATGTGGTAAAGCTGCATGATTGTGGCTAAAATGAGAATCGCAACTACTGTTTTTTTTTTTTTTTTTTTTCGTTTTTTTTTTTTTATTATTAATTGAAGTATATTTTTTTCTCTCCCAAAAAATTTGTTTGAAAAATCACTGTGCAAATACAGTGTGATGTTAAATATTACAACAGCGACATTTTATTGTCTATGGTCTTTGTTAAAAATATATATATAATATATTAAAATATAATGTTTGGAAATTCGTAATTTTCTAGCAAAAATTTCTGATTTTAAGCAACAGGTGTCATAAAAAGGCTTAGTCTTAAGTCTTTAAACTGACCTCATTTACAGACTGAAGTTCATCCCTTTGTTCTAAAAGAACCAAATGATACAATCTTTATAATCACTCAGTGCTGAGCAATGTTGATAAACGTTTGCTGGCTTTTTTTCTTGACCGCTCTAAGCAGAGAATGGCTCTGCACTTGTTACATAGAATCGTGGAAATACCAGTGTTCTGTCAAAGTGCCCTCCATCGTAGGAGCCATTTTTTGACGGGAGATACCATTTGATGGGCAGAATTGAAAGCTATGCAACAGCGGATGGAGACAGTAGTTGTCCGATTGTGCCTCGCTGTTGCGGGGCGGGTTTACAGTGTGGTCAAGGTCGGCTTTTGTCTATGTTGCAGGGCGGGTTTGGGGTGTTGAACGGGTTTTTTTTTTCCTGTGTATAAGGGAGGGTTGCAACACGTCCTCAACCCGCCCCGCAACAGCGAGGCACAATCTGACAACTGCGGTCTCCCTCCGCTGTTTGCATAGCTTTCAATTCTACCCGTCAAATGGTATCTCCCATCGAAAAAATGCCTTCTACAATGTGCGCATGCACTATGGTGTCGTCACGCCAGCTGATTGGGAGATCAGCTGGAGTGGCCTTATGTACTGCGCATGCGCAGGCACTTTACAATGGAGACAACACCGAATTAAGATGGGGGGGGGGTTGAATTATTTTATTTTTTTAACGATTAACTGTGCAGCTCTCCAATGTGGAAGTGAATATATGATTTTACATTTTGATCATAAATACACTTGAGTAAAGGACAAGGAGAACATTTGAAAAGCAGGAGACTACTAAAATGTTCACCGCTATTTGGCGCAGTCACCGCAAACCATTTGAGGCCTATTAGTTGCCACTAATAGGCTGTGACAAGCTTCAGCAATCTGGTCTTTTATTGTATAAATTGTAGCCATGTGGATTCTTTTCATGGTATCATTATGCTTTCAAAGCATTTTTAAAGACCAGTATATAGTAAATGAGGGTACAGGGATAAGAGGGCAAAGATGCCAGTTCGTCCTTTTAATTGCTGAATTACATAGGTTCTCTTGCTAATTAAATGTAGGTAAAGCATTGTCTAGATCTAATTAACCACAGCATTTTGCATAACTTCTATACATCAGCAATTAATCGGATGAGTTGGCAGCCTTGTAAGAGAATCATTTATTATAGCTGATTGCTTTTATATTCACTGACATTTTATTATTATTAATTTATTGCCATTTATATGTGAGAGTTATTACATCAGCACTGTTTTTTCTAAGATGAGTAAGACAATCTGTCCTGGCTCCACCATTGTTCAGGTTCTGTGCTGAATATCAAATGGCTGCTTCTGTGTCGGAGCAAAGCAATATGTGGAATGGTTTGCTTGTGTTATGGCAGACTGAGGCTTTGCAGCTAATCCCTTCTAATAACACTTATTCTAGTGATTGCGACATGTGAAATAACACAGCCATGTAATGTTGGCATATTTGATATCTGCTGTTGTGTCTTGTCTGATGTATAGTAAAAGCAGCTCTTAAATCAGAGTATGCATATCAGTGGATAGAAGAGGACCTGCCTTCTGGGCAATCATCCCTGAATGCATAGGGCCCGAAACGTGAGTACCCCTCGGTACAGCGTTCCGCCCCACCCAGACGTAGGTTGCCTTCGACTTTGAGAGGCTGCAGACAGCGGAGCTGGACGCTGCACCTGTCCCTCCTGAGTACACTAAAATAGCGTGAGGGACACAGGACAGGTAGACACTCCAGTGTGTATACATTATAATGGATGGATGATCTGTCGCTGTGTAAGAGTAGATTTGCATCTAAATCTCCCTTGCTGCTGAATCCTGATCTTCTTTCGGATCACGCTCCAGAGGCTACTGACATACGGAGAGGAAGCGCTGCGACACCTCCTCATTGTGACGCCTCCTCACTGCCTGGTTTTTAACCCCATTTTTTTTCAACAATCGTGCCACAACCAAGTGCATGGCATGCGGCTGCTGGATGTTTTTGGTGCATACCCATTGACTTCATTTGGCGGGCTTACCGCCCACTGATCTCTACATGTTTGGTCAATTAATCTGGCATGTAATCTTCCCCCTCTGCTGCCTATTACTGCTTTAGGAGTGGCAAAAATGTGTCTCAACCTCTTATATTAGACTTCCCCTAACCACATGTCTAAACAAGGCCAGATAATTCCTGTTTGAAGGGTTTTCGAAACTGATTGGACAGAAGAGTGTTGTCTGCAAGAGAGTCTTCAGTTAGCCAGGGGGAGGAGTGCGTGTCCAGGCCTTGTCTGGTCTTCTGGAGCAGGTACTCTGACCAGGCCAACACCTGAGAGTCTGGGAGACTGGGCAGAGTGATGCCTCGTACACACGACCGTTTTTCTCGGCAGAAAAAAAAAGATGTTTTTCCCGACGGGATTGCTCTCAAGCCTGCCTTGCATACACACGTTCAGGCCAAATACCGCCCGTCCAAAGCACGGTGACATACACCATGTACAACGGGACTATAAGGGGAAGTTCCATTCAAAGGGCACCACCCTTTGGGCTGCTTTTGCTGATTCTCGTGTTAGTAAAGGTTTGAGAGACGATTCGTGCTTTTCAGTCCGTTACAGTGTGACGAATATGCTATCTCCATTCCGAGCGCTAGTTTTACCAGAACAAGCGCTCCCATCTCATACTTGATTCTGAGCATGCACTTTGCCCCCCCCCCCCCCCCCCCCCTTGGAAAAGCATACACACGACCGGTTTTCCCGACGGGAAAAAGTCCGCTGGGAATCCCGGTGGGGAAAAAAAAAACATGTTCTCTTTTTTTTTTTGCACAGTTTTCCTGATGGGAAAACTGCGATTGAGCATACACACGGCCGGGATTCCCGACCAAAAGCTCTCATGGTAGTTTTCCTGCTGGGAAAAACGTTTGTGTACGAGGCATGAGGCCCCTTTTATACAGACGTTACGATTGGGTCCGCCTATCAGTTTTTCAGGCGGACCCGATCGGAAACCTCCATTCTTCTCTATGGAGCGGCAGGTGTAAACCTGCCTACATAAAGAACAGACAGATAAGTTTGCCTGTCCATCAATCAGATTCGATGGCAGTCAGGTGTAAACGGACAGGAAATTGGTTTACATCCGCCGGCCCATAGAGGAGAGTTGTCTGTGTCCGTAGTATCCCCTCTGCATGAGTGGACCGGACATGGTTCTGTCATCCTTATGCTCAGCAGGGATTAGTGGAGAGATCCCCTGCTGAGCAAGCGGATCGCAGCCTAAGGACTCGCTTACACCATATCTGCATGAAACATGCATACCTGCATAAAAACTAATCGCAGAGCCTTTTGTTTTACATTGGTTTTCATGCGTGTTTCTGTGGGTTTTTATGCACATTGATATCCGTTTTCATGCGCGTCGGTTATATGCCCTATTCACACCAATGTTGATGTTGCGTTGTTTTTTTTTTGTTTTTTTTCTGTGCAGAAAGTTGCATACACCTCGCAGAAAAATCTGTGTGTTGTGTTGTGAGCAGGGCACTGATTTTGACGTCTCTGCACCGTGGTGTGAACGAGGCCTAAAATAGCTAGGAGACTGAACATTCCCCTTATATCTGTGTGGTGCTGAAAAACATCTGTAATGCTGCGTACACACGACCGTTTTTCATGACGAGAAAAATGCCATTTTTTAAGTTGGTCATTAAAAACGATCGTGTGTAGGCTCCAGGGCATTTTTCTCAACGAGAAAAATGGGCATTAAAAATTGTCGTTTTTCATGTTGTCTTTTTTCTCGTCGTGAAACATGGTCATGTGTAGGCTTTAACATTGGGGGGGGGGAAAACGCGCATGTTCAGAAGCAAGTTATGAGAAGGGAAATTTGCATAATCGGCCCAAAGTGTGGCGCTATTCTAATGGAACTTCCCCTTTCTAGTGCCGTTGTACGCGTTGAACGTCACCGCGCTTTGCTCAAGCATTTTTTTTTTTTACGATCGTGTGTATGACAAGAATCACGTCGAAAAAAAAAAAGTCGTTTTTTTTTTCCATGACATGAAAAACGGTCGTGTGTACGTGGCATAAGGGTACAGTAATTTCTTTATCTGTTTTGTAGACAAAAACTTCTTTTTTTTTTTTTGTATTGAACCGATACAAAATTCCTTCACTTCCTGTCTGATAAAAAGGTTGGCTCAAGGACTGCAAAACAGGAAAAATAATTATATATATTTTATATAAATTTTTTTGGTACTTTCAAACTATGAACTTTTAATCGGAGTGCCAGCATAATTTGCATGCTTGCTGGATTGCTGCTTCTTCTTTTTCTTAGCACTTCCTTTTGAGCAATCTGAGCACCTAAAGTGGAACTCCGGGCAGAGGTTTTATTACGTATTTGTACAGGTGCTTCCATACCTCTTTAGATAATCTGTTGGTTTTTGAGTTCACAGTTCTCTTGCCTGTCAGATATCCAGCCGTCTTTGTTCAGTGAAGAGCCCTGTGTCTCCCTCATAGTCTCTTCACAACAGTTGGCTATGCCCTCTATTCCCTCAATCCACAATCCTCTCTGTAGTATTTAGTAAAGGCCAAATCCTGCTGCTGCTCACTGCAGTGGGTGGACCCAGACGTCTCGGACTGCCAGTCTTATCTACCTACTGTGCTGTGTTAATAGATGGTCCTGCCTCCTCCTTTGACCAGACACTTCACTGGCAGACCAGGATGTGCGCGGCTCGGAGAAAGCGAGCCTCATCACATCAACTTCCCCAAAATGAGAGCAAAGCAGGGCACAGCGATGATGGGGGCGGAGGTCAAAACTGCTATGTAGCACGCTTAAGATCCATTGCACACATGCACTCTATATCCCAGGACTTGCTAGGATGCGTAGTTTCAGTGAGCGGCGACGAGGACTAATAGGAAGTGACATCATCACTTCTGAGACACTTCCTCCCAGACCCCGTATGTAGGTAAATCTGTCAGTGCATTATGATTTAATAAATTGAAGATTACTCCCTGCGCTAGTATTACAGAAGCAGCTGGCGTAAATTTTATGGCGACAAAATAGCATAAAAATGGGTGTATGCAGCGCTAGTAGCATAAAATTAAAGGTAAGAGTCCATAATGTTTAAAGTCCTTGTTCAGGGAAGAAAGCTGGAATCCCCCACAGTGTAAACAAAGACGCAATCAGATCAGCATGAAATTATCCTCCACCGAACATCAACACACCGGGCGTCTTGCCAAAGAAATCAGACCACTGAATTACAGGTGGTCAAACAAGCATGATATGTCCACAACTCCACAAAACCACTTTAATTGGATCATAGATGGCTGGGTCTTGTAGTCTCACCAAAAGGAAGATCGTAGGTGCATAAATACAAGAAAGGCAACTCCTCATGGTGTAGTATTACTTCCCAACCAGCCGCCGCTGTTATACGGCGGCAGGTCGGCTCGGCTGCGCGAGATCACGTAGCTATACGTCATCTCGCGTTTCAGCCAATAGGGGTGCGAGCCCCCCCCCCCGCTCGCCTCTGGTGCCGACGCACGGGCGCGATCACCGCCGGGCACCCGCGATCGCTCGTTACAGAGCGAGAACTGGGAGCTGTAAACATACAGCTCCCGGTCCTGTCAGGGGGAGAAATGACGGATCGTCTGTTCATACAATGTATGAACAGCGATCAGTCATTTCCCCTAGTCAGTCCCACCCCCCCTTCAGTTAGAACACACACAGGGAACATACTTAACCCCTTCCTCGCCCCCTAGTGTTAACCCCCTCCCTGCCAGTGGCATTTTTATAGTAATCAATGCATTTTTATAGCACTAATCGCTATTAAAAATGCCAATGGTCCCAAAAATGTGTCAAGAGTCCAAAGTGTCCGCCATAAGGTCGCAGTACCGAAAAAAATCGCTGATCGCCACCATTACTAGTAAAAAAAAATATATATTAATAGAAATGCCATAAAACGTTCCCCTATTTTGTAAACGCTATAACTTTTGCGCAAACCAATCAATAAACGTGTATTGCGATTTTTTTTTTTTTTTTTTTTTTTTTTTTTTTTTTTTATGAAAAATATGAAGAAGAATACGTATCGGCCTAAATTGAGGAAAGAAATGTTTTTTATATATATATTTTTGGGGATATTTATTATAGTAAAAAGTAAAAAATATTCTCTTTTTTTTTTTTTTCAAAATTGTCGCAAAATTTTTGTTTATAGCGCAAAAACTAAAATTCGCAGAGGTGATGAAATACCACCAAAAGAAAGCTCTATTTGTGGGAAAAAAAGGACGCCAATTTTGTTTGGGAGCCACCTCGCACGACCGCGCAATTGTCAGTTAAAGCGACGCAGTGCCGAATCGCAAAAAGGGGCCTGGTCTTTGACCAGCAATATGGTCCGGGGCTGAAGTGGTTAAAACCAGGCAACATTTATTTCTAAAAAGCAGCCAGGGTACTCACATTTTGACAGATAAAAACAGGCATATCAAAGGTTGCAGTCTGTCATGAATGGCATTTGTTTCCAACCACAAAGATGGCCGCAGTCAACACGTGACAGTGTCGTGATGTCAGAGCTCCACCCACGACACGGCTCTGACATCACGACACTTGGTAGTCCCCTTTTCAGGCAGATGTTTTGTGTAAATGCACTTCACCATAATTCTCTGTGTATTTATTATTTTTGGGATATTGCGCTCACCCAACAATTGTGTGGATATGCTAAAGTATTTACAGAATTCTATGTATTATGTTTTTTCATTGTTTGCTGATAATTAAAATTCAAAATATAGTTCAAAATACAGCCAATTATTGTTGCTCAGTGATTGAGAAGCCAAAGGCCCGGATTCACAAAGGAGTTACGACGGCGTATCTCCAGATACGCCGTCGTAACTCTGAGTGTGAGGCGTCGCATCTCCGCGCCTGATTCATAGAATCAGATACGCCTCACAGTTGCCTAGATACGAGCGCCGTAAGTCTCTTACGCCGTCGTATCTTAGGGTGCATATTTACGCTGGACGCTAGGGGCGCTTCCGTATATTTCCGTGTAGAATATGCAAATTAGCTAGATACGCCGATTCACGAACGTACGTGCGCCCGGCGTATCAAGATACGTCGTTTACGTAAGGCGTCGGACCAGCGTAAAGTTACCCCTCATAAAGCAGGGGTAAGTCATGTTAGGTATGGACGTCGGAAACGTCCGAACAGCGTCGTATTTTACGTCGTTTGCGTAAGTCGTCTGTGAATGGGGCTGGGCGTAGGTTACGTTCACGTTGCCTAAGCATTGAGCGGGCGTAATTTACTTGAAAATTCAACGTGATAGTGAGCATGCGCCGTTCGATAAGGGCGTCATTTACGTGGGGTCACGAAACATTTACATACAACACGCCCCCTACCAGCCTAGTTTGAATTAGGCGGGCTTATGCCGTGTCAGATACACTACGCCGCCGTAACTTAGAGCGCAAGTTGTTTCTGAATACGGGACCTGCCGCTCTAAGTTACGGCGGCGTAGTGTATCTGAGATACGCTACGCCCGCCTAAAGATAGGCGCTTCTTTGAGAATCTGGGCCTAAATGTTTAAATTGACGTTCCCAATCGAATGAAGTCTTTATTTTTGGTCAAACGTGTTTTCAAAGAAGAACACTAGATGGCGCTATATCACTGTCCTTGAAGCTTTTCTGAAGGCTTCAGATTTATGGATAGAAAGATTTGTCTGTAGAATAAATTGGCCGCATTATCATTGTTCACCTTTTTTGCGTGCATCTCGGTAATATTTCACCAAAAGTGCCATCTTGCTTAAGCGGCTGAATTATCACAGTGATGTACTGCGATAAGCAGCGTGAAGTATCACCGCAATATGGGGAGGAAGAGCAGGGAAGGCTTTATAAGGATCCATACAGGCATCTGCAGAGGGAAACCTATGATCCCGAGACAAAAGCTCATAGGTTATTCCTTCCAAATAACAAATTACAATATTATAAGATATAATGTGACAGGATAAATGTATTTTTGCTGCAAACTTTATTTTTTATTTTTTGTAATCACTTTTGTGCATCCATTAACAGGACAGTTTTACAATTAGCGATTTTATTTCCAAAGTTTCTACCCATGGAGGTTTTACTACAAGACGAAGAGACCACAGAAGATACAGCATTGTAAAACTGTTCAATCTAATTTAATCTAATAAAAAAGCCTATATGGTGCATACCCAACATTTTTTTAATCATTGTTAAAAAGGGGGAGCTCTGTAGAATACTTCAGCCTGCATACAGCAGTAGTACTGAAAAGTATTACAGAGAACATAAAAGAGGAGGGATGGGGGCAAAAGAATAGTTGCTGAAGCTAGACTTGATAGCATGCCTACCCAGATTTTGGTGGACTATTTCGGTACTGATAAAGAATAATAGAAAGCAATTGCATAAAAAATAATTTATTACAAATAAAAATTATACAGAACAATCATATAGATCAAAGATTGGACGATTTCTCTACTAGTTTCGCGGGTTAACCGCTTCCTCAGGAGAGCCAATCTATAGGATACATAATACAGTAAAATCATAAATTACAGTTCAGGAGCAGTAAAAATTGCATAAGAAACAGTAGGGGTAGCTTATCCGATGGGTAATAAAACAATTGCGGAGGCGAACCGCCCAATTGGTTTCCCCCCGTGGCGGACTTGGGGGGATAGCACGTGGATCTCTATAAATAAAGGACATATAATCGATTGGAATTATGTAGGATATAAGATATATAAATATAAGGCATGGTCGGGTTGGTGGAGGGGGAGGGGGGGAGGAAGGGGGAGGGGGGGGGTAGGTGGAGATGGAAAAAGAGGGGAGGGGGGGGGAAAGAGGGGGACGAGACCCGACCATAGGAATAATTAAGGTTAAAGCTTACCAACATAATGGCATCTGTGGGTGCATTCGAAGAGGGGGAGTCCTGGTAAGGTGCATACATGTGGACAGGATGGATTGAAGGACGCTGGCTGAAGCAGGTGCCTACGGGGTCATAGGGGGTGCTAAATAAGATCTCGCTGGTAAATGTCCAGTGAGGTGTCAGCCAGGGTGATAACCCTATTGGTGACATGGGAAGCATGGTAATGCATGGACTCAGATAGGCACCTATGGATATCCCTGGGGCACTGCAACCTGCATCGGTCCTCACATAGCCAAACGAATCACCAGGACCAAGATCCACGCTGCTCATCCATGGGCAGCAGCCCATTAAATGAGCTCCCCAACCAAGAGACGTTCAAAACGGCGCCAGAGCAGCGGCGTCTGACGTCACTGGGTCGGCTTCCCCGCACACAGAGAACAGAGAGCACTATATGCTGTCCACTACAAATGAACCTCTAATACCACTTTCACACAGAGACATTTTTCAGGTGCTAAAGGGCAAAAAATAGCGCCTGTAAAGCGCCTTAATGTCTCCCCTGCAGCCCCACTGTGAGATCCAGAGTGCTTTCACACTGGAGCGGTGCACTTGCAAGTGGTTAGAAAAAGTCCCGCAAGCAGCATCTTTGGAGCGGTTTAAACTCCTCCATGGCTCCTGCTCATTGAAATGAATGGGAAGCGCCTGCTACACTCACACTTTTCTGTTCAAATTTTTTATTGAGAATAAACAACACAGAGTACTGTAACAGACCATTTTGGTTGGAACAATAAAGGAAATACAATGGTACATCTTGGATAAAGTAGATAGTCATAGCAACAGAATCTTCTAAACATAGATAACCTGCTACACTTGCACTTTTAACTCCTTCTAGGGGGGTTAAAAGCACCCTGCTCCCGCCCGAATAGTGACGCCAAAATGCCGCTATAACAGTGGCAAAGCACCGCTAAAACTAGATGTGCTTTACTGCTACTGCCCCCTCCGTGTGTGAAAGGGCTCTTAGTGAAGATAAATCTCTCTAACCAAGCACCATATTTTGGTAAAACAGGAATCCAAATACTTCCTCCTTTTATTCAAATCTGGAAAAGCTACTTCCCAAGCCTCTGTTTGCTTAAAGCGGAGTTCCGCCAAAAAATAAAATACATTTAAAGTCGGCTACAAATACTGCAGCTGCTGACTTTTAATCTATGGACACTTGCCTGTCTGTCCCTCTGCTTTTGGGTTGAGGAGCCGCCATCTTCGTTAAGGGAATCAGGAAGTGAAGCCTTGCGGCTTTACTTCCTGGTTCTTTACTGTGCTTGCGCGATCCCACTGGTCCATGCTGTCTTCTGGGACCTGTGTGTCTCCCAAAAGACAGTGGGGAGGGGGAGTAGGCACCAGACGTGGTGTAGGTCGCCACGGTGACCTATGCCCGGAAATGGGAGAAAATACCTGGATTACACAAGTATCTGCTCCCTCCTCCCCCTGAAAGGTGCCAAATGTGACACCGGAGGGGAGCGAGGGTGTTCCCGAAAAGCGGAAGTTCCATTTTTGGGTGGAACTCCGGTTTAAAGATAAATTCCAGCAATGGTATAATTTTAACCTAGTTACATTGGTCCAACTTGGACCAATATAATTATGTATATGCAATACCTGGCTGATGCCACTGGAAGCTGGAAATCAATGAAGTAAACACCGCTACTCTAGTGACCTCCACTTGCTTCTGGGTCCCGTGCTGAGCAGCTGTCCTTCTGCATTCTGAACACAGGAGGTCTACAGCTCTGCATAGGCACCATTCAGGGAATGTTTTGTGTTTTCTGAATGAATGCAAAGGGTTCTCAGAATAGGTGGAGAGGCATGGGGTGACATCATGCTCTTCATCTTGTCCAAACAGAAAACACTTCATATTCATTCAGAAAATACAAAGCATTCTTTGAATGGCCCCCATACCGAATGCTGCTGTCCGACAGCACAAGACCCGGAGTGGAGATCACTGGAGTAGTGGTAGAGCAGTCTCTACCGTGTTTCCCCGAAAGTGAGCCCTAGCGTGATTATTGGGGCGGGCTGCAATTTTTTCAAACCTATACATTGCTGCAGTGTTTCCGTTTATTACTGTGTTAAAAAATATGGTACCGTTATGTTTAAAGCCACTGCTGATCCGTCCTTTTCTTGCCTCGTCTGCATCCCATCCCTCTTTTCTGTAAGCAGCTGGCCGGCTCTTCTCATTCCTCCTCTCCTCCCCCCTGACATCTTCAGCCCATCCCTTCTTACTGCACGGAGCGAGCTGATGACAGGTGACCTCGGCTCTTCTCTCTCCTCCTGCCTGATGTCTTCAGCCCGTTCCTCCTCAGCGCGCAGAGCGGACTGACGTCAGTGGGATCTCTTCTCTCTCTCCTCCCGGATGACGAAAGAAGAGCAGTTGAATATCGGTACACCAGGGAGCTGTATACCCTACGGTAAAAGGTATTTTCTATGGTAAATAAATAAGCCCAACCCTGAAAGTAAGCCCTAGTGTGTTTTTTTGTGGACAAAATGAATATAAGACCCGGTCTTACTTTCGGGGAAACACGGTACAGCAGTGATTTCCAGCTTCTAAGGGGATTGGCCAGGTATGGCATATACATAGTTACATTGCTCCAAGCTGGACCAATGCAATGAATGTAAAATATACTAGGGTCGCGCCCATACCGATATTGTTGCTGATACAGAGTATTTTCACCAGTACTTGCGAAAATGCTGCAAAAAACAAAACAGATACTTTTTGCGGTGCAATTTGAGCCCATACAGAATGAGTTCAAATCGCACTGAAAAGAAATGTGATTTGAACAGGAATGTGGTGCGATTGCGGTCCAAATCGCATTAGGTTTCCCGCACCGCTCCTGTGTGAACCAAAGGCTTGCAATAGTGATTTCAGCCTGGGTTCACACAGAAGCAGTGGGGAATGCGATTAAGACAAGAATAGCACTGCGTTCCCACCATTGACCGCTGTCATGGGACAGGAGGAATAGAACTTTTGGGGGGGGGGGGGGGGTCTTAATGCAGAGAATGTATTAAGGTAAAAAAAAACTTCTGCTTTTACAACCACTATTATAAAATGTCCATCTGTAACTATATTTACCTTGTAATCCTAGAACCCTCTCTACTCTTTCTCTCCTACTCTTCCAAATATGTCAGCAACCAGGCCCGGCCCAAAGTGGGCTCTGGAGATCTGTTAGAGTGACTGTGTAAAGGTAAAACATTTCTTTTTACAGCCTGTTGTCTACTATCTAGGAACATGGCTTTGAAGTGTTCATCTTTACAGAAATTTTTTTTTTAAAAGTGCCCGAACACCCTCCCTTGTCCCTGCCGCAATTACCTTTTATGGGTGATAACGTAGCACAGTCCACGCAGCCGAGTGGAGCGGTCCTGGGGTTTGAAAACTGTGCCATTCTTCTCCCTAGGAATGCTGGGACAGATCAAAGTGGTTCCAAGTCTTGCGGTCGGCACTATGGGTGCATCAACCTGTATTTTTCCATTCGAGCCAGATGACTGAAAACAAATCAAAGAAGTTTCTCATGTGAACACAACCCATGTTATGAGTGAAAGTGTGTTTAGAACCCTTGTCAGTTTTTTATTTTATTTATTAAAGTAGTTGTGCTGTGTAGTCCATGTGTTTCTGCCGGCTTACATTTAGTTAATCATCATTTACAAACATTTTGACTAAGGTTGTGAATTCTTGCCTTTCTAGTGATGGTCGGTTGCTGCAGCCAGCTCAGGTCTGTGACATATTTAAGGGAGTGATACTAGTGATATGTTACTTCATGATGCACTATGTGGACTACTCCATGATGTACCACCTCATCAGGGGACAGTCCGTCATCAAGCTTTATATCATCTACAATATGCTTGAGGTAGGTACTGGTTTATCATTTTCTTTCCATTCTCGGCGATGTTCTGTATAATATTGCTGCTGAAGCTTATCACTTCAAATGTACCTTTTTTATGTTTAGAAGCTGTTGTATTTATTATGTGTACTGTGCAGCATATTGGCAAGTTCATCTTTGTTTAATTTTGCCAAATAATTAAAATATCTTAGGCTGCTTTCACAAGTAAAGCGCTGGCCTTTAGCAGTAAAGCAACGCTTTTGTGTCGCTTTTTGGCCTCCAACAGGGCGCTTTTAACCCCAAAGAAGGGGTTAAAAACTCCCATGTTGTGGCGCTTCCGAAGCGCT